>NW_006408584.1:729614-736863 GCF_000296735.1 Chrysochloris asiatica
GATTCAGAAGAGACCATGGAATGAGGGATATCATTGCTGACGTCTGATGGATCTTGGATGAAAGCAGAGACTATCAGAAAGATATTTACCTGTGTTTTATTAACTATGCAAAGGCTTTCAATTGTGTGGATCATGACAAGCTATGGACAACATTGCGAATTATGAGTATTCCTGAACACTTAATTGTGGTCATGAGGAATCTGTACCTGGACAAAAGGCCAATTTTTCGAATAGAACATGGGAACACTGAATTGTTTAAAATGACAAAAGTTGTGCCACAAGATTGTATTCTTTCACCATATTTATTCAACCTGCATGCTGGTCAAATAATCTGAGAAGCTGGGTTATATGAAGAAAAATGTGTCATCAGGATTAGAGATGGACTCATTAACAACCTGAGATATGCAGATGATACAACCTTGCTTGCTGAAAGTGAAGAGGACTTAAAACATTTACTGACGATCAAAGAGCACAGCCTTCGGTATGGATTACATCTCAATATAAAGGAAACAAAAATCCTCACCAGTGGACCAATAAACAACATTCTTATCAACGGAGAAAAGATTGAAGTCGTCAAGGACTTCATTCTTTTTGGATCAACTATCAACGCTCATGGAAGCAGCGTCAAGAGATCAAACAGCATATTGCATTGGGCAAATCTGCTGCACAAAACCTTTTTAAAGTGTTGAACAGCAAAGATGTCAGCTTGAGGACTAAGGTGAGCTTTACCCAAGCAATGTTGTTTTCAATAACCTCATATTCATGTGAAAGCTGGACAGTGAATAAGGAAGAATGTAGAAGGAATGATGCCTTTGAGTAGTGGTGTTGGAGGAGAATATTGAAAGTGCTATGGGCTGCCAAAAGAACCAATAGATCCATTTCGGAAGAAGTGCAGCCAGAGTGCTTCTTGGAGGCCAAGATTGCCAAACTTCATCTCTCATATTTTGGACATATTGTCAGAAGGGACCAGTAGCTGGAGAATGATGTCATGTTTGATAACAGGAGGGTCAGAGAAAAAGAGGAAGACCCCCAAAGAGATGGATTGGCTAAGTGGCAGCATCAATGGACTGAAGTGTGGCTACAGTAGTGAAGTTGGCCCAGGATCGGACAGTGTTTCATTCTGCTGTGCATAAGGTTGCTATGGGTCAGTACCAACTCAATGGCACCTAACAACAACAACAATATATGTTAACCTTATAAGAGGGAATAAATTCAAATACATCTGTGAAGACAACAAAGCTCAGTATCTCCAGCTGAACAAGACTAGGACCCGACTGTGTAACAAACAATCAATTGCTCATATGCAAGTCAACGTTCAAACTAAAGAAAGTAAAAACATGTCCAGAAGAGCCAAAATATGACCTTGAGCATATTCCCACATGAATTTAAAGACCAACTCAATGATAGATTTGATGCATTAGACACTAATTACAGAAGAACAAAGAAGTTGTGGGATGACATAATGAATATCATACTTGAAGAAAGGAAAAAACAGGAAAGAAAGATAAAAACAAAACGGATGTCAGAAGAGATTCTGAAACTTGCTCTTGAATATAGAGAAACTAAAGGAACACTAAGAAATGATGACGTTAAAGAACTGAATAGAAAATTTTGGTGGGCAGCTCAAGAAGACAAAGTAAAGACCTAGATTTTGAACACCAAAATGGTGTTCAAAATGATCAGCATTTCTCAAACTGAAAGAATTGAAGAAAAAATTCTAGTCTTGGCTGCAATAATGAAAGATCCCATGGATGAAATATTAAATAAAGCAGGAAACATCCAAAGAAGATGGAAGGAATATACAGAATCACTGTACCAAAAAGAATTGTTCAACATTTAACTATTTCAAGAGGTAGGATATGATGAAGAAATATGGCATTAAAGAAAGAAATCCAAGCTGCAATGAAGGCATTGGTGAAAAGAAAGAATTGATGGAATACAAATGAAAATGTTTCAAAAATTGATGTAGCACTGGAAGTCCTGACTCATCTATGCCAATAATTTGGAAGACAGCTACCTGATCAACTGATTGTGCCCACTCCAAAGAAGTGACCCAAGAGTTTGTGGAAATCATTTGACAGTATCAACTTATAGCAGCCCTATATAGGCTTTCCGATGAGTGGCTGGTGAGTTTGAACCACCGATGTTGTGGTTCAAACAGACCTTTTGGTCCAGTGCTTATCCTACAGCATTACATTAATATCACATGCAAATTAAGTTTTATTGAAAATAACTTTAAATGGTTGCTACAGTACATCAACAAGGAACTGATGGAAATTCATCATTGCTGACCTCAGATAGATCTTGGCTGAAAACAAACCAGAAAAACGTTTACTTGTGTTTCATTGATTATGCAAAGGCATTAGACTGTGTGGATCAAAACAAACTCTGGATTACATTACAAAGAATGGTAATTCTAGAACACTTAATTGTGCTCATGAGGAATCTGTACATAGACCAAGAAGCAGTCGTTTGATACAGAATAGTTTTAAATCAGGGAATCTATGCATAAAGGTTACATCCTTTCATCATATTTATTCAATCTATATATTGAGCAAATAAACCTAGAAACTGGATTATATGAAAAATGAGACATCAGTATTAGAGGAATACTAATCAACTTCCTGAAGATGACACATCTTACTTGTTGGAACCCAAGAGGACTTGAAATACTTACTGATGAAGACTAAAAAAAAACTACAGCCATTAGTATGGATTGCACATAAATGTAAAGAAAACAAAAATTCCTCACAACTTGATCAATAAATACGATAAGTGGAAAGAATATTGTCAAAGATTTCATTTCATTTGGATCTACAATCAGCACTCATGGAAGCAGCAGTCAAAGTACGGTATTAGGAAATTTTTCAACAAAGGACCTCTTTAAAGCATTAAAGAGCAAAAGTGTCATTTAGAGACTAAGGTACACTTGTCCAAAGCCAAAATATTTTTAATCCTCTCATATGCATGCTGGACAATTAACAAGGAAGACCATAGGAGAATCTTTGTATCTGAATTATGGTGTTGGTGAAGTAGATTGAATATACTATGAACTGCCAGAAGAATGAGCAAATACGCTTTAGAAGTGCTGCTGGATTATTCCTTGCAAGTGACAATGGTGAGAATTCATCTCTTGTACTTTTGGACATGTGGTTAGAAAGGACCAGTCCCTGGAGGAGGACATCACACTTGGTAAAGTGGAAAGTCAGTGAAAAAGTGGAAGACCCTCAATGAGATGGATTGATACAGTGGCTCTGAAAATGGATTTATGCATAACAATTTAAAGATGGAATAGGACTGGGCATTGTATAAGTAGGCTTCAATTGAATGACAACTAGCAACAATAAATGCCCAAAGTACATGAAATAAAGTCTTCCCATCCTATTCTAAGAAGCATTCTGCTATACATTTTCATCATACTTATTGTAACGGATACTAGATTCATTTTTCTCTCTTACAAGATCAGATTGTTGTTATTGTTGTTGTTAGGTTACATCAAATTACTTCCAACTCATAGCAACCATGCACAGGATTTTTGAGGATCAGCTGGTGGGTTTAGACTGCTGACCTTGTAGTTTGCAGTTCAAGACTTATCCACACTAGGACTCCCACAATAGCAGATGTTTGCATCTAATTTTGTTCCTTGATATATCCCAGACACTTAGAAGCATGCCTGTCATAAATATTTGGTGACTGACTGCATGAATGACCTTCCATTTCTGTAAAGTAATTTCCAACTCATAGTGACTCCATAAAACAGAATATAACTTTCCCCATATGGTTTCAAAGGTTGTCATCATTTGCAGAAGCAGACTGTCACGTTTTCTCCTTGGAGCACTTGGTAGATTCAAATTGCTGACATTTAGGTTAGCAGGCCAGTTTTTTAACCACTGTGCCATTAGGGTTCCTTACATGAATGGCAGTACCTAAATATTAATCAGCAAGTTGTAAAGCCTAAAAACCCATGGCATTAGCTTGTTGTTGTTACTATATCCTGTCGATTTGGTTCTGACTCATAGCTACACTTTATAACGTTTCCAAGGAGAAGTTAGTGTGTTGGAACCACCTACCTTATAAATAACAGCCCAGTGCTCACCCTACACCACCATACGAGGACTTAAAGACCACCTAAGTAGATCTTCCAGTTCATGGAGGAATCAGAAGAAAGTAGGCTCCCAGGAGACCAATAATAGTTGGACTCCTATTGTGTTCCTCAGCCATGATGCTAGGTAAAGGGCAGACATGGAAGAATCTATATCTATTAGGACAATTTCCAGAAGCCAGGGGGATTGGTGTGTCATATAACTGTACCATTTATGAGTTGTTCTTTCCCCCACAAAATATAAAGTGGAGTGCCCATGGAAATTTTCATCTTTACACAGACAGCTTTTGATTCACGGGAATTGCTCATCTATTGGATACTGTCTGCTTCCCATGAGCTAATGTGTGTTCTGGTTCTGATTGGAAAGACAAGATAGATGTGGAGTGATCCATATTAGTTATCAGTATCCTATTTCTAATTGTTTCCTTGTGCTGTAGAAATTGCGTACAAGTTGATTGTTCACCTGAGATTTATTTTGCTGTACCTCATTTATGGTGCAACAAAGTAGAGTCTGGTGAGTCTAACTCACATTGGATTTGCATCCCAGTTGGCTGTTGTGTGATCTTGCATAAGTTGCTTAAAATTTTTAACTGAGTCAGTATCCTTATTTACAGAATGGAGTAGTAATACACATCTAATTCAAATGATATATTTAAAATACTACTTAAGTGTTATTTGTTAGCCACTATTAGCATATAAATCCAATTTATTTACAGAATAAATGAACATCTCTAGATGGACACTGGTGGCTCAATAGTAGAATTTTCTCCTTCCTTGAGGAAGGCCAACTACTATTCCTAGTCAATGCATGTTGTGCACCACCTGTCTGTCAGTGCAGGCTTGCATGTTGCTATTATGCTGAACCAGTTTCAATTGAGCTTCTCAACTAGGGCAAACTAAGAAGAAAGGCCTGGTGATGCACTTTGAAAAATCATCCAATTAAAATCTTGTGTATTGTAATGATCCAATTAACAAAGGATTACTCATGGGGATGGCACAGGACAAGCAGAATTTCTTTCCATTGAGCATGGGAGTCACCAAGAGTCCAGAAGTTAACTCAGTAACTAGTACAGCATAAAGAAGTAACACTATCTGAAACATCAAATGAGAAAATGATCTTACAACCTGAGCAGAAACAAGAAAATTATAAGAAAGTCTCTACTACTGCTCCCTCCTGTTAAAAAGCACAGATCTATAATTTTTATCACCTCACTGTTGTAAAATGTTGTTGATTCAGTTCCAACTCATAGTGACCCTGTATTGGTTTCTGAGGATGTAAATCTTTGTGAGAGGAGAAAGGTTCATCTTTCTCATGAGGAGCAGCTGGTGGGTTTGAACCACCGACCTTGTGGTTTTCAGTCCAGTGCTTATCCTACAAACCACACACCCCCATCACATCATTGGACATAAAAAACTCTTACCTCAACGAATGGCCCAACATGGGCTTTTAAATGTTCCATTAGTAGAGTAATACTGAATACAGTTATTTAAATCACTGTGCTAGTCCACTTTTTGAGTATGAGAACATGGACAAGGTTTCATGTGACATGTCAAACCAAGGTTTATGTACATCAAGGAAGACATTACTTACACACAAGCATTATTTAGAGCAATGCTTTACTCACATAGAGAAGATGCATAGCATGGTCAATTTCAATAGTAGACACTGGTGTCTCATCACTTCTGAGTAACTCCCTGTAACTGTTATGATCTGCTAGTGACTGCAGTCGCCTTCTTCTATTGCAGATGAAAGACCACATTCCCTTCTCACTGGGAACACATATAACCTTAGAGTTGGCAAGGTGTCATATGATACCTCATGCATGAAGAGAATAAAGAGGAACCCATGAAGCCTGAAAAAAAGAGTCTCCCTGAGAGGAAGAAGAAGAAACTTGGATTGAGAGAGGCTCAGTTTTCATCATTATTGGGTAATATTCTGATCTCAAGGCACTCTAGATGAGAGTTGCAAAGTTAATTGACAGATCATCTTTCCAACTTGTCATAATGACAATATGCTCCCGGTAATTTCAGATAAGGAATAATAATAATAAGATGCCTGGTATGGCACTGTAGGATCAGCACTGAACTGTGAACCAAAAGGTTGGCAGTTCAAACTCAACAGCTGCTCCTTCTATTTAGGGTCACTGTGAGTCGGAACTGACTCAACAGCACTTTATAACAAAAACAAGTCAATATACAAGTTATAGTAACAGAATGTTTCACTGTATAAATCAAACTAAAATTTGTAAGAACACATTTATTTGGCTTAAGATACATTTCTGCATTATCAGTTAAGTTAAAGTAAAAAAAAAAAAAAAGAGTCCTATTTTTGTGTATTTTCTCAATAGAAAAAATATACTACCCCAAACTCCACTTAAATAACAAAATGACAATTTTAGTATTATATGAAATAATACTAATTTGATCAGCACAAAATTGTAAAAAAAAATTTTCAAAATAAATATAAAAAGTGCCAATTAGAGTATGACTTATTCTGTTAGAGCTGAACTCTTAGTTCATGCTGATGCTAAAAATAACTCTAAACTCTGGAATGCCCCATTAAAAATCAGTTTTCCACGGCAGCTGTTTCATTGAATGTCTCATCTGTGATTATAACATAATATGGTTTTGGAATATATGGCAAGCACATGATATAAGAGGCAGACTTTTTTACTGTGGAAAGAGACAAGAAAGGATCAGGAAGAATATTTTAATAAAGACGAATTTTTGGACACATTTAAGTTTATTGTCAAAACTCCATGGAAACTGCTCTTGACAAAATCTAGTCAACAAGTTAATATTATCTTAAAACATATTTCATGACTGGAAATTCCTTTTTTATCTGTTTGAGCCATATGAATACTACAAATAAGACCAGATTTATGTTAAATGAATTTATATATTTATATTTAATTCAGAGCTGGAACTAGTCAATGAAGCCCAGTAAACTAACATTTTGGTAATTTCATTTAAGTTGAGCTAATAAAAAACTTGCAAAAACAATTTTTTTTGGTCCATAATTACTGTGAAGGAGCCAAATGCTCATTTTATATGTTGTTGTTGTCAGGTGCCATCGAGTGGGAACCGACTCATAGCGACCCTTGCACAGCAGAACGAAACAATGTCCGATCCTGGGCCAACCTCACT
>NW_006408584.1:737863-740769 GCF_000296735.1 Chrysochloris asiatica
GATATTCTCTGCTTTCAGCCAAGATCCATCGGACATCAGCAATGATATCTCTCGTTCCACGGCCTCTTCTGAATCCAGCTTGAACCTATGGAAGTTCTCTGTCAATGTATCATTTTATATAGTCACTATTTAATCAGAATTAATTTTTCTTACTTGGTTTAATCATACTTGTCTTTCACACCCTCAAATATTCCAGTAGCAATTGGAGATACTAAAATTCAACAAATAATGCCATCATCATTTTCTTCCATAACATTTTTTCTGACCATGAAACATAAAAATGTCTCTAAAGAAAGAACTCTTAGAACTTTTGTTTTCTTACCTTGGACTCTCCCTCCTATCTCTGGAATATCTTGGTTTTATTTGCTCACATTTTTCTTTCCCATTCGCATTGAAGTCATGCACTGAGCCCACTAATATCCTGCCCCTAAACCCACATATTTCAGAGCACACCACTGCCTTATTTTTATTTCCCATAGTGGGCAATTGCCACATTTACCTAGAGTTCTCCATCAGGCAAAGGAGAAACTATCCTGCATTAGAATTCACAATGAAGAAGTAGAAACATCCTGAAGTACTCCCTCCTATTTTCACATAATTCTCTGAAGGATTTCTTAAAGACAGCTCCAGCTAAGCTGAAAAATACACTAGTAATATGGTAATGTTTATTGACTAATTCAGTATTCAGTTATTCCAATGATGAATTCCAAACTACAGGTTTCAATTCTTTGTAAGCCTTTTAACTTTGTTGCCTTTGGTAGCAATTAAAAACTGGTAGCCCAAAAGGTATATGGACAAATGTATTCGTAGGTACAATTCATAACAGAAAAAAAAAAGGAAGTCTTATTTTCTAACCACATGTAATACACTTAGCCTCATTTATTGAATACCTTGTTGTCTGACATTTCACATTTTTGAAAGCTTTTACTGTTAATTGAATGACAGTTTACATGAGAGAACATTGGTTTTGCACTCAACAAATCATTACAATCCCCTCTGTGCACAATTGGTTAACAGTATTTGCCTCTGTTGTCTCATTTTTATTATTGTTTTTAGATGTACACAAAAACATGCAGGAATATATTATAGTTTAAACAACCAAAGTACACACTTTGCAAGCCAGCCCCTGTCCTCTAGCACAAAAATCTGGAGCCTTCAGCTGGTCTATCTCTCCATGCTACCACCTCTGCTTCCATCTATGGTGCCATTGCTTCTCTGGTTAGAATCCCATGTTCTGCTCATTCTATTCTCTCTTGATGGTCCTAGGGTCCTCTGTTCCTGGACTGTAAGATTAACTACTTTCCCCTTTGTGTTACAATACTTCTAATATTACAGTTGTAGCAATCGCAATTAGTAATAACAATTACTCACTATTGAGTCATAAGAATCCTATCCCCATCTCCTTTCAACAGACCCCTCTAGAAAAGATGAAAACTATTCAGTGGTGGTT
Organism: Chrysochloris asiatica; assembly: GCF_000296735.1. NCBI lineage: Eukaryota > Metazoa > Chordata > Mammalia > Afrosoricida > Chrysochloridae > Chrysochloris > Chrysochloris asiatica. The sequence goes on from NW_006408584.1 coordinate 739,314, forward strand.
CTACCATCCGCCACTCACTCTGAAACCAAACTCCCTTTTGAAAACTTGTAACCCAGTTACTTTGTGCCTTTATAGCATTTAGGTATCCAATGTCTAATTTGCCTGTCTCTATCAACTTGTGTAGAGAAGGGATATGCTTGATCCTTGATGTGAAGACTTCTTCCCTCTCAGTTGGTGTTTTGAGCTACTACATCCATAAATAAAGGTCAAGTTCATCAAATTGTAGCAAATTATACTTGCTTCCTCTATTAAACTTCTTTATTTTCCTCTAGTTAAATTCTGGTCATCAAATCATCCAAGCTAGGTCAAATGGGCACCACCTTCAAGTTTGGGCATTCTTGTACACCTTCCCTCACTTCATATTAGCTGGATGATTCATTCTCAACTCTATCTAGCCCATGGTCTCAGGAATTCCCAAGTGTCCCCAAACCTTAGACTAACGAGCCCTTCCTTTTCTCTCTCTCATCTCCAGGTAATGGGAGTCTGTGGGAAATGGTTGAACTCAGCCTATATCTTCATTACTGCGTTTTCCCCACTCACACTCAATCAAATATATCAATGTGATCACCAGCTAGCTTGCATGTCTGCTCGTGTGTTCTCTTTGAATTTTAGTTTTGAAGGGGGTTGTCCTGAAGGGACTTGATGGATTGGCTTATAGCTCCCAAGCAAACTTGCTTGTTCTTCTAGCAGCCAAACAGTATGCTGGGGTGTTTGTTTGTTTGTTTGCTGATTATTCTTTCAAAAAGTATCTTCTGTTCCTCTATCTGCTCCAGGTTGGTATGCATGTCCTTTCAAGTAGGAATGTTCTACTCCAGAAAGTTCTGGATAGGGCTCAGGACTCCACCTAAGGTCCTATATACTACAAATGTTCCACAAGAAGCCCATTTAACTGGTCAAGCTCTAGAACTCCTTTTAAGTATAACAATCAGTTATAGACTGAAGACGGGTTTACAAGCTTTCTCTAATCATGTCCAGATATTCCTTTCTATTGCACTCAAGTATTAATTTTACAATAGTAGGCAAGGGAAACCAATATCCATAAAAGAATCAAGAATCTTAACATTATTTCCCCTCTTTTACCTATTCAGACTATGCCTCAATCCCTGTATCACAGAGCCCTGCTGTTCCAAGATTGAGTATATATCACTCTTTAACTCTGTCCCATTTATCCTATGCAAACCTATTAAGTGTTCCCCTATCTTTCTTGTTCTTCCACCCTCCTCCCCTACTTAGGTATTGCCCTCCCCTTCCTTGAGTATTGTCCTCCTCAATACCTGAGCTATGAAGTGACTATTCCCTAACTTGCACTCTATCATCCCCTCCCTCCCATCCCTGGTAACAATTTCTTTTTTTTTTTTTTTTTTTAGTCTGCATACCTTAAACTTTTATAGATGGTCTTATATAATATTTTTTCCTTTTGTTAATGACTAATTTCACTCAGCATAATGTCCTCAAG
>NW_006408584.1:742024-761798 GCF_000296735.1 Chrysochloris asiatica
ATATAACCCTGAATATATCCCACCTGAATTTAGAGATACCTTGGAGGAAGTCCAAGGTGCATTGAAGGAATTGGCAAAGAACAAGGCACCAGGAAGTGATGGAATAAAAATTGATATCTTTCAAGAAAGTGAGGTGGCACAGGAGGCGCTCACTCATCTATGACAAGAAATTTGGAAGACAACTTCCTGGCCAACTGATTGGAAGAGATGTGTATTTGTGTCCATTCCAATGGAATGCGGAAATCATCAGACAATCTCTTTGATATCCCATGCAAGTAAAGCTTTACTAAACGTAATACAGAAATGGCTATAATCATACATTGACAGAGAATTTCCAGAGGTTCAAGACAGATTCAGAAAAGGCCGTGGAACAAGGGATATCATTGCTGATGTCTGATGGATCTTGGCTGAAAGCAGAGAATATCAGAAAGATGTTTTCCTGTGCTTTGTTGACTATGTGTTGAGGACCACAAGTACTGAGATGCTGAGGACCGGTGTCGTGGACGAAAATCCAACATGATGGCTGCTCTCAGGCTTGCTAGCCAGGGACCCTGAGGGTCCAAGGAAGTAATCTCCGGATGTCCCGGCTTCATTGGCTTTTACAAACTCACTGTTGGGCTAGCTCTGTATAATTTTCTTTAGTCCTATCACTCATTCTATGATTCAAACTCCAGTAATTGTAGCTTCTGAGAAAATGGTTTCTTATGTGCCTCTCTTAATGTCTCCACTGTGTTGGCAGTGCTTAAGATTCTGGGAACAAAATCTCTCTGAGGAACAACCTCTGGCCACCTGGCAAGCATGGCAAAACTGTTCTCTATCAAGTTATTCAGTTTTGTTTGATATTAATTTAATACATGAGCCCTTGATACCCATGGACAAACATTAAACCAAAAACCTCTTCTAAAGCCGAGGCCTAAAAGCTCCTAAGGCAAGTTTGCTGGGAGACACTGGAGAAAATTCTCCTAAGGAATTCACCCAAAGTAGATTGGCGACTTCCAGGGTTTTGTTCAAAGAATAATAGTTGTCAGCCTTCTCAAATCCTCCCCAGGTGCAAACTATTAACCTAGGCATCCTCCTTCCTCCTGCAAGCCTCAGCCAGTTAGCTGAAACAGCTGGACTCCTTTCAGACCTTTTGAATCCTTTTCTCACTGAAGATTAGGTGCTATAGGTATGTTAATTAGGCTTAAGAAACCTCCAGTTGCTGCCTTGGGATTCGAACCTAAAAAGTACTATATAACAATTTGCTTGAATTTCTAGAAAATTAAGGATGTTAGATTATTGAGACAATTTGTGATGTATGTTTTAGAATTTGTTCCTGTAAATCATTGAGTTCTGTTTTGAACGATTAATCACATTTCACTTCTGTATCCTGTCTTAATAATCCCTGCCTTCCTTTGTGTAAAGCTCCTCCCTGAAATAAAAAGGAGGTGCAGACTAAAGCCTGCATGCGTTACGGCTTGCAGGGCATGTATTACAGGCAGGCATTGCAGTTGGTAAGGTGTGCATACTGCTTGCATAGCCATGAGGTTTACAATGCAGGATCTGTCTGACGCCAGTGTCGCATCCACTCTCGTCTCAGGGTGTCTTCTTGTCTCTCTTGTTGAGTCTTTTTGTGTACTCTTTATCTGTCTCGCCAGATCTCCCTACTTCGTGAACTGAACCCCCAAGTTGAGGCAGGTTCTCGACAACTATGCAAAGGTTTTCAATTATGTGGATCATGATCAACTATGGACAACATTGTGAAGTATGAGTATTCCAGAGAACTTAATTGTGCTCTTGAGTAATCTGTACCTGGACAAAGGGGCAGTTGTTCGAACAGAACATGGTAACACTGAATGGTTTAAAATTAAGAAAGGTGTGCTACAGGATTGTATTCTTTCACCATACTTATTCAACCTGTATGCTGAAGAAATAATCCGAGAAGCTGAGTTATATGAAGAAAAGCATGGCATCAGGATTGGAGGAAGAATCATTAACAACCCGTGATATGCAGATGATACAACCTTGGTTGCTGAAAGTGAAGAGGATTTAAAACATCGACTGATGAATATCAAAGAGCACAGCCTATGTTATGGATTACGTCTCAGTATAAAGAAAACAAAATTCCTCACCACTGGATCAATAAACAATATTCTTATCAACAGAGAAAAGATTGAAGTTGTCAAGGACTTCATTCTTTTTGGATCAACTATCAACACTCATGGAAGCAGCAGTCAAGAAATCAAATGACACATTTCATTAGGCAAATCTGCTGCACAAGACCTTTTTAAAGTGTTGAAGAACAAAGATGTCAGTATGAGGACTAAGGTGCGCCTGACCCAAGCCATGGTATTTTCAATAACCTCATATGCATGTGAAAGCTCGACAGTGAATAAGGAAGACTGTAAAATAATTGGTGCTTTTGAGTTATGGTGTTGGAGGAGAATACTGAAAGTGCCGTGGGCTGCCAAAAGATCCAATAGATCTGTTTTGGAAGAAGTATAGCCAGAGTGCTCCTTGGAGGCCAAAATGGCCAAACTTCATCTCTCATATTTTGGACATATTGTCAGGAAGGACCAGTCACTAGAGACGGATATCATGTTTGGTAAGGTGGAGAGTTAAAGAAAAAGAGGAAGATCCCCAATGAGATGGATTGGCCAAGTGGTAGCATCGATGAACTCAAACTTGGCAACAGTAGTGAGGTTGGCCCAGGATCCAGCAGTGTTTCGTTCTGCTGAGCATAAGATCGCTATGTGTTAGTACCGACTTCATGGCACCTGACAACAACAACAATCATCTATTTTGTCTTTTGTTTGTGCGCGTCTTGCAATTTTTGCTAGTCTATGTGTGCCCTGCATTAGAGCCCTTAAATTTGTTCCTGTTTTTCAATGATGACCCTTATAGTTCTGGATTTACATTTAGGTCCATGTTGAATTGGTTTTTGTATATGGTGTGAGATAAAGGTCCCATTTCATTTTTTTGCATATCATTTCCAGTTTTGTCAGCACCATCTGTTTAAAAATCTTTGTCAAAAATCAGTTGACTGTATGTGCATTAGTTAACTTCTGGATTCTCAACTCTGTTCTGCTGATCTATATATTTTTCATTGTACCAGTACCTGGCTGTTTTGATTACTGAAGCCATGTACTACATTTTGAAATTAGGGAGTAGAGGCCGCCCACTTTTTTTCTTCTTCTTCCTTATCCTGGGACTCTTTCCTTTCCATACAAAGTTAGCAATTGTGTTTTACATCTCGTTAATGAATATCACACGAATCTCAATTGATGGCATTATATCTGTTGTTTGCTTTGGGTAGTATAGACATTTCCACAATATTATGTCTTCCTGTCCAGGAAAATTGTATATTCTTCCATTTTTGTAAATCTATTTTGTTTACTTCTAGTAGGGTTTTGTAGCTTTCTTTGTATATATCTATTGTTTATCTTGTTAGATTTATTCCTAAATATTTCATCCTTTGGGTGGCTATTGTAAATGGTATTGCTTTCCTAATTCCCTTTTCCATGATTAATATAGAAGAATCCAACTGATCTTTGTATGCTGATATTTTGCCCTGCCTCTTTGCTGAATCTTCCAATGAGTTTTAGTAGGTTTTTTTTTGTTGTTGTCTTTGTTTGCTGAATCTTTAGGGTTTTCTATGTATAGGATCATGTCATCTTCAAATAAAGAGAGTTTTACTTTTTCTTTGCCAACTTAGTTGCCCTTAATTTCCCTATCTTGCTTTATAGCTCTGGCTAAGACTTCCAACATAAATTGTCTAGTTCCTGTTCTCAAAGGGAAAGCTTTCAGTTTCTCTCCACTGAGAGTGATGCTGGCAGTTGGTTTTAATTATGCTGACAAATTTCCCTTCAATTTCTACTTTGTTGAGTGAATTTGTTACGAATAGATGTTGGATTTTGACAAATGCCTTTTCTGCAACAATCAGCATGGTAATGTGGTTCTTTGCCTGTTTTATTATTATTATTTATTTGGTGGATTACGTTGATGGTTTTTCTAATACTGAACCATCCTTGTCTCCCTAATATGAATCCCACTTGGTAATGATGTTGATTTTTTAATGTGTTGTTAAAATCTATTGGCTAAGATTTTGTTGAGGATTTTTGCATCTATGTTCATGAGGAATATTGGTCTATAATTTTCTTTTTTAGTGATGTCTTTCCTGATTTTGGTATGAGGGTTATGCTTCCTTCATAAAATTCATTAGGAAGTTTTTCATCCTTTTCCATATTCTGGAATAGTTTGAGTAGAATTTGTGTCAGCTCTTCCCTGAATGTTTAGTAAAATTCATCAGTGACGCCATCTGAATCTGGACTTCTTTTGGTTGGGAGTTTTTTGATGTCTTGATCAATTTTTTATTTTGTTATAGGTTTGTTCAAGTTTCCTACTTCACTTTTTGTAAGTTTAGGTAGGTTGTGTTTTTCTAAAAATGTATTCATCTTCTCTAGATGTTCAGATTTGTTGGAGTACAACTCTTCACAGTATTCTGGTATTATCCTTTTTATTTCTATTGATTCTTTTTTTTTTTATTCTGGTATTATACTTTTTATTTCTATTGTAACATTACCCATGTGGTTTCTTATCCATATTATTTGTGTTTTCTCCCTTTTTTCTTTTGTTAGGTTTTCCAATGGTTTGCTAATTTAATTAATCCATTTTAAGAACAAGCTTCTTGTCCTGTTGATTCTTTCTACAGTGTTTCTGTTTTCTATCTTGTTTATTTCTTGTCAAATATGTATTATTTCTTTTCTTCTAGTGACTGTAGGTTTACTTTGCTGGTCTGTTACTAATTGTTGGAGATACAAATTTTGGTTCTTTTCTCTTTTTGGATGTTAGGATGTGTTACTATAAATTGTCCTCTCAGCACTACTTTTGCTGTGTCCCAAAGATTTTGGTATATTGTCTTTTCATTCTCATTTATTAATGGGAATTTTGTCATCTCACCTTTTATTTGCTCTACTACCTAATAGCTTTTAAGCAGGGTGTTATTCAGTTTCTAAGATTTGACTTTATTTCCTTGATCTTCCTATTGTTGATTTCTAATTTTATCAAATTATGATCTGGAAAGATGCTTTGTAGTATTTTGATGTTGTTAAATTTATGGAGACTTATTTTGTGGCCTAACACATGGTCTATTCTGGATAATGTTCCATGTGCACTGGAAAAGAATGTGTATTGTGCTGTTGTTGGGTTGAATGTTCTGTACACATTTAAGAGGTCAAATTGGTTGATTGTGTTGTTTAGTTCCTGTGCGTCTTTGTAGAGTTTCTTTCTGTTTGTTCTATCCTTTTTTGAAAGTTGTGTATTAAAATATCCCAATATTATTGTAGATTTGTCTATTTCTTTCTTCAATTAGGGTTTGCTTTACATATTTTGGGCTTCTTTCATGGGGAGAATAAACATTTAATATGATTATGTCATTTTGTTCAATTTACCCTTTAATCATGAGATAATGTCCTTCTTAATCTCTTATGCTTGTTTTTGCCTTAAAGTTCATTTTATCAGAGATTAGTGTTGCTACTCCTGCTCATTTTTCAATGCAATTAGCATGGTATGATTTGCCCCATCCTTTAACTTTTAATCTGTTTTTGTCTGTGTGTAGTGTGTGTCTCTTGCAAACAGCATATTGAAGGATCTTGTTTCTTATCCATTCTACCAATCTCTGTCTCTTAACTGAATATAAAATCCATTTATATTCAGTGTGATTATCAATAGTTATTTAATAATTACTGTCATTAAGCTTGTTTTCTGTGGTGCTGTTGGTTTCTTTGTTCTGCATGCCTTTTTATGCTGAATTCAAGGATTTTTTTGTGTGTGTTTTTTCTAGTCAGTTTCTTCATAGTTTAATGTTTCCATATTCTCTTGGATTTTCATTTTCTTGATACATTGTGAAGTATTATCTTTGAGGTTACCCTATATTCCATTAAATTCTTCCTCATTTTGTTGTTGTTGTTAAGTGCTGTTGAGTCGATTCTGACCCATAGCGACCCTGTACAGCATTTCTGAGATTGTAAATCTTTACAGGAGCAGACTGCCTCATCTTTCTCCCACGGAACCACTGGTAGTTTCGAACTGCCGACCTTGAGGTTTGCAGCCCAATACGTAACCACTATGCTACAAGACTATGCTTCCTCATTTTAAAACAGTCTATTTTATCCTGAAATCCAAGTGGCCTCCTCACCATCTGTATCTCTGTTCTTATTTTCCTTCTTTCGCATTGTGATTGTTTTGATCATAGACTGACTTCCCAGATCCTCTGAATTTGTTCTTGTAGTTTTTTGTTCTGTTCTGGACTCTTTCATCTCTTGAATAAGATCCTTGTGGTGTTGCCGCATATGTCAGTCTCTGGTTGTTGTCTGTTTTTGTTGGTTCTCAATCCAAAGAAATCCATATAGGATGTTTTGAAGCACTGGGTTGGCTTTTACATATTCTCTTAACTTCTGTTTATCCTAGAATATTTTGATTACACCATCATATTTGATTGACAGCTTTGCTGGAGGAATGATTCATGGGTGGTACTTTTTTTTTTTTTTTTCCTTTCTTTCAGCATTTTATATATGTCTTCCCATTATCTTTTTGCCTGCATGGTTTCTTCTGAGAAATCAGAGCTTAAACATATTTGCTTGTCTTTGTAGGTAACACTTCTCTTTTCCCTTGCTGCTTTCAGGATTCTCTCCTTGTCTTTAATTTTGGAGAGTTTGATTATGATATGTCTTGATGATTTTCTTTTGGGGTATATTCTTCCTGGGCCTCATTCAGCTTCTTGAATGGTTATCTTCTCATCTTTCAGGATATTAAGGAAATTTTCTTCCAGCAGCTATTCAACTATCTCCTCTGTGGTTTTCTGTGATTCTTCCTGTTCTGGCACTCCCATAACCCATAGGTTATTCCTCTTCATGTTGTGCCACATGTATTTTAGAAGGTTTTCAGAGTTTTAATTCATTTTTCTGCTCTGTCTTCTATCTTTGCAATATTGAGAGATTTATCCTCAAGCTCACTGATTCTATTTTTAATACCTTCCATTCTACTCCTTTGCTCTTTCAGTGTATTTTCCATTTCTAAAATTTTGTCATTAATCATTTGGATCTCTTTTTGCAGATTTTGATTATTTCCAATGTTTTTTCTATCTTTTTAAATTTTTATGGTAGCATTTTATGGCTTATTCCTGATTCTCCTCTACCTATCTGTGGAACATTTGGATGCACCTCAATAACATTCCCCTGAATTCCTTGTCAGGCAGTTTCAAAGCCTGTACTCCTTCCAATGGTAATGCTAGATATACCTCCAGTTCATTTGTTTCAGCTACTCTATCTTGTTTCTGAAAATGAACAGAAATTTTCTGTTGTTTTTTAGGCATTGAGGTGCTGCTGTATTTTCAATAATTAGATGAATGTATATTGGTGTATTAAGCTCCCTGATTGTCTTCTGGTAGATGTGATCAGGAGAGATAGACTTCTCTTTTCACTTCTCTTACTACTCTTACTATTCATGTGTATAGAAGCTGGTATTAAATTTTATAGGGTGCAATTATAGCTTGGCTGTAAGACCACAATTGTTGTCTCTTCTTGGGTAGGATAGGGAGAGAAAAACCCCTCTCCAAAGTAAAAGGAGAGACTAAAAAATAGACTGGATACTAAAGTCTAAAATCACTAAAAAAAAAAACAAACATAGCAAACCATGAGTAATACTTTAATGCCCCCTTTTCTGGCTTCTTGACTTCAAGACCACCTGAGAAATTTCAAAATGTTTCTGTTGCACTTTAAGATGTAACTCAAGATTTAGGTTTTGCCCTGTTTTTTTTGTGTGTGTGTGTTTTTTTTTTAAAAAACCTCTTTCACCTCTTCTCAATTTCTCAAAGCAGTTCAAGTGTTCCTGCTAGTGAGAAACAGCCTAGGGCTGGCCAGATCAATTTTGGAAGACACACCCATTTAAGATGTTCCTGTTGATTCCTCCGTCTTCTTTGATTCTGTGCCCAGTGATCTTTGCTGAGCAGTTTTGTGTGTGTGCATAATAGAACCTTCCCTGGAGAGTGGGGAAAAGGAGGGTGTCCATTTGATCAGGCACCCCTTGTGCTCCCCAGAACAGAAGTGGGCAGAAGAATATAAAAGAACAGAAGAAAAATGTTTGCACATGTATTGCTGATTACTAATCATTCAGACCTCTGAAATGAAAGTGTTCTCTTGTTCTTTTATATGTCCCATTCAGAATGGCCATGCTGGGGCCTATTGGCCACTTCAAAGCAGAAAATACCACTTTTTTTTTTTTTTTTTGCTTCTGCTCCAAATCCCATACACAGTAAACCTTTGTTTCTCTTAAATATTCCTTTGTATGGAGTTCAGAGTTCCTGAACTGTCCTTTGAAACTTTTCATCTGGTATTCTGTGTTATTACAGGAGGTTGTCTACAGGGCCCTTCTTCCTAAACCACCATCCTAGGCTATCCAAATTCACATTTTTGACAATAGAAAAACAAATTTACTATCCAACAATTTTATGCATTAAAACCATGTTATGCAGTAAAAATGCCAAAGTGCTGCTGTTCTTGTTAAATGCTGTTGAGTTGGTTCCAACTCATAAGGACCCTATTAACAACAAAATGAAACAGTGCACAGTCTTGAACCATTTTTTCAACCATTGCTGTGTTTGAGCCCACTGTTACTAAGGTGAATGTTGTTGTACGCCATCAAGTTTATTCTGACTCATAGCAACACTGTCTAGGGTCTCCAAGGCTGTAAACCTTTACAGGAGCAGAAAGCCTCATCTTTCTCTTCACGAGTGACTGATAGATTTGAATCACTACCTTTATAGTTAGCAGCCCAACACATAATCCACTATGCTACAAGAGTTTGTAAGCAAAAACAATGCTGATTGTTATGGTTAATGACATGATATTGGTCATGATTTTCAGTTGTTTTGCACATGTGGTATGATGTAATCTGGCAATTATGTAATCATGTATCCATCCTCCATTATGTGATTTAATGTGAGCACATCTGCTTTTTATGCATAATGCCAATTTTCCCATAATGTGCTGATCTTTGGGATTTAACTATGTCAAAAGTGAGGGGTGAATGTAGTTAAATAAATTATAGTAAATAATTATTATATTGTACATGTGTGAGTCAAAAAATCTGCACTCTGGCTGTAGAAATTATTTTAATCAGTTTTTTAAAAAGACAAAAGACATATTTAAAACATAATCTTATTGCTTGTCAGCATGCTTTGTCCATTTGTCAATTCAATATGCCATTATTAAATATGTTTTAGGCAGAACTGTGAGCCCTGAATGTACCACTGCCTTCACTTCTTCATCAGAGGTGAATCTTTTCCCTTCAAGGGTTGTTTTCATGGGCACACACAGGTGAAAATCTGATGGAGCAAGATCAGGACTAGAATGCAATGCTTTAATACCTCAAAACAGTTTTTGAACAGTGAGGGCAGATGTGTGGGGACATGAATTTTCATTAATGATCACAAGGCCTTGGAGAGCAGTACTCTGCATTTAATTGGAAGTTTAAATTTGAGCTCTGCTTTGAACGTCTCAGTGTAATAAACACTGTTAATTGTTGAACATTTTCTGTTATAGTGTTCCAATGCTGGCAGTTGGGAATCCCTGAAAACTGTATCATCAGCTGTATCATCAATGTTCCAGATGATAATTGACTTTTCAACTTTTTATTGGTTTGCAATTGAAGATGTTTCCATCCCATACTCTGCCATTTATTCTCAGGCTTGTAAGGATGAATCCTTGTCTCATCATCAGTAATGTTTTTGTTTTTGTTTTTTTTCTGAGAATCTGTTACCGTCTTTCAAATATCATTCCAATTTTTGTTTGCAGATGTCCAAATACTTCTGTTTATGCTTTTTCATGAGTTGTTTCTGTACCCATCTCTCACAAACCTTCAAAACCTGTCTACCATGCTGCCATAGGCAGAGCCTTGGCAACAAACATATAGCATATACAAAGTGGCTACAGAATGTTTGTGGAAAAATTCCATTATCTTTTAATTCCATTGTTTCTATGTACTTTCTGAAAACCCCTTGTAATAATAATATACATTGTCATTAAGTGCCATTGAGTCAGTTGTGAGTCATAGCAATTCATTTTAGGGTTTCCAAGGAGCAGCTGGTGAGTTTGAACCAGTAATCTTGTGGTTAATTCCAGAACTTTATTGTAGTATGTTATATTATTATTAGCATTTAATGTACATAAATATTTATTTAGTAATATTTTGAAAAATGATCAAATAAAAATGTATTTTCATCACAATTATGCCAGTATATATGAAAGTGATCTGAAGGGCATAAAAAAAATATTAGCAGTTTGCTTTCTGGGATTGCAAGTGATTTAAGTTTTGTTCTGTATTGTTTTGTTTAGTAGGTAGATAAAAAGTAAGACAAAAACATAACTCCAAATATTTATAGAAGAAAAACTTTACTGCTTATAAAAGTATAATTGTATATTGTTGCTATTTGCTAGTTGCCATTGATTTAATTGTGACTCATGGCAGTCTCATGTCTACAAACAAGTTCTGCAAGGAAACAGATCATGAGGTCTGTCTTCCTAGGTACCTCTTTAGGCTAGCGAGTTCAAGTAACCAAGCTTTAGCTTTAGGCTAGAAATTGAGTGCTTTAATCATTTGTACTACAAACACTGTATACCAAAAAGTGAAAAAAGCAGTGTCATTTTCATTGATTTAAGTCCAACTCATACTGACCCTACAAGACAGAGTAGAAATGTCTCACAGGGATACAAGATTGTTGCATATTTCTCCTATGGAACAGTTGGTGAGTTTGATTTCCCAAAATTTTGTTCAACAACCAAGTGTTTAACTACTGAGCAATCGGGGCTCCTAAAGACTACATAAGGACAAGTCACACAGTATTGCTACTAGGGTTCCAGTTCATTCATGCACAGTTTTATTTCAAACAAAGCATGTTTAAACATGACTCTGATCAACTTATGACTGTAGACTAGTTCTCTCACTTGCTTTAGCAATTATACACATCAACCTGACCAGAAGGAATACAGAGGAATGAAATAGACTGAATCTGTGGAACTAGACTGTGGAAAAGCTCAATATAACCAGCCAAAACAAGACCAGGGCTGACTATGGAGCCCTAATCCATATCAATTCCTCAGATGCAAGTTCAAGCTGAAACTGAAGAAAATTTAAACCAGTCCATGAGAGCAAAAAATATGATCTTGAACATATTCCACCTAAGTTTAGAGACCAACCAAGAATTCCAAGATTTGATGCATTGGAAACTAATGATGGAAGACCAGAAGAGTTATGGGATGACATCAAGAACATCAAATAGAAAGAAAACAAAAGGCCATTTAAAAAACAAAATCAAAACCAGAATAAAAAGAGAAAGATCAAGTTGAATGTCAGAAGAGACTCTGAAACTTACTTCCAAACATAAAGATACTAAATGACTGGAAGAAATGATGAAGTCAAAGAGCAAAATAGAAAATTCAAAAGGGAAGCTTGAGAAAATAAAGTCAAGAATTATGAAGAAATGTGCAAAGACCTGAAGCTAGAAAATAAAAGGGAAGTTCACACTCAACATTTCTCAAGCCGAAAGAACTGAAGAAAAAATTCAAGCCTCGACTTGCCATATTATAAGATTCCATGGACAAAGTTGAAAGATGCCAAAAGCATACAAAGAAGATAAAGGGAAATCACAGAATCACTATACCAAAAAGAATTGATCAATTTCCAACCATTTCAAGAGATAGCATACTATAAAGACCCAACAGTACTTAAAGAAAGAATCCTTGTTTCAGAAGCACTGACAGTATTAGTGAAAATTAAACTTCCAGCAAGTCATTAAATATAAATAGAAATTTTTTCAACTAATTGACATAGCACTGGAGACACTCACTTGTCTATGCCAATAAATTTGGAAGACAACTACCAGACCAATTGATTTGAAGAGATCCATATTTGTGCACATTCAAAACAGAGGTGACCCAATGGAATGTAGATATCATCAAACAGTATCATTAATATCACATAAAAATATTTTTTTGCTGACGATTTTAAGAAAACAGTTCCAATAGTACATCAATGGGGAACTTCCAGAAACTCAAGCCAGATCACAAAAGGATGTTAAACTAGAGATAATTGCTGACATCAGATGGACCTTAATAGAAGGCAGAAAATACCAGAAAGATGCTTATTTGTGCTTTATTGACTATGCAAATATTTTGGAGTGTGTGGATCATGACAATATATGGATAACGTTGCACAGAATGGGCATTCCAAGAACACTTGGTAAGAATCTGTCCATTAATCAAGAGGCAGTCATTCAAACAGAACAAGGGGATCCTGAATGGCTTAAAATTAAGAAAGGTGTGCACCAGAGTTGTATCCATTTACTATACTTATTCAGTCTGTATTCTAATCAAGTAGTCTGAGAAGCTGGATTATATCAAGATTGGAGGAAGACTCAGTAACAATTTTCAAGATGCAGTTGATACAACCTTGTTTTATGAAAGTGAAGAGTAATTAAAATACTTACTGATGAAGATCAGACAACAACCTTCAATATGCATTGCACCTCATTGTTAAGGGGAAAAAAAATCATCTCAATTGCACCAACAAATGACATAATGATAAATGGGGGGGCGGGGAGGGCGATTGAATTTGTCAAAGACTTCATTTTGCTTGAATCCACAATCACCACTCATGGTAGCAGCAGTCAAGAAATCAAATGACTTATTGAAGTAGGCAATCTGCTTCACAATATCTTATTAAAGAGCAAGTAAGTCAGTTTGAAGACTAAGGCTTGCCTGATTCAAGTCATGATATTTTCAATATCCTCATCTGCATGTGAAAGTTGGACAACGATTAAGGAAGACTATAGAAGAATTGATGCAATTGAGATATGCTGCTGATAAAGAATACTAGTCTGCCAGAAGAACAAAGAAATCTGTGTTGCAAGAAGTATAGTCATAATATTCCTTAGAAACTAGGATAATGAGACTTTGTCTCTCATACTTTTGATGTATTATCAGGAGGGACCAATCTCTGGAGGAGGACGTAGTGCTTGGTAAAGTGTTGTTGTTGTTGTTAAGTGCCATCGAGTCGGGTCCGACCCATAGCGACCCTGTACAGGGTTTCCGAGGGTGTAAATCCTTACGGGAGTAGAAAGCCTCATCTTTCTCCCGCAGAGCGGCTGGTAGTTTCGAACCGCTGACCTTAAGGTTCGCAGCCCGATTCGTAACCACTACGCTACCAGAGCTCCTTTGGTAAAGTGTAGGATCGGCAAAAAAGATCCCCTATTAGATGGATTGACACAGTGGCAGCAGCAATATGTGTAACCATTCTTAGGATGGCTCAGGACCAGGCAATGTTTCGTTCTATTGTGCATAGGGTCGCTACGAGTCAGAACTGACTTCACAGCACCTAACAACAACAAAAATGGTATCTTAATAGATTTTCTCAAGAGAACTCTTCTTATTTGCCTGGGCATGTTTGTATTTCTTTCTCTCATTTTTTTCATGAAAAAAACAAACAAAAACCTTTTAGTTTAACAGTTTGATTGTGGTGACAGTTTTACAGTTGCATGAATGGTATCAAATGTCATCAAATTGTACATTCGTGATATGTGCAGCTTCCTATAAATAAAATATATCTTGTGTCAAAATAACTTAAAACTAGCCTTGAACACAACAGCACAGTAAATTTATCCACAAAATTAAAAAACTGCATGTCAAAAAATTTAACATAAATATTATACTTAAAGAGCATATAAAAGGGAATCAAGTGGAAGAGTTCAGACATAAAAAATAAAATGTACAAAATGAAAATATTACTAGAAAAGATAAAATATATAGTATACACTGAAGAAACTTTCTCAATGAACTTGAAGAATTAATAGAAAATATCCAATATAAGACACACATTGGGAAAAGAATATGTTTTAAAGCTTTTACTGTGAATAGAGGGAAAGTTCACAGGGCAGATCAACAGTTTCACATTCAGAAAATCATATTTTGTTTTATTACAATGATTATAATCCCCCAGGCACCATCAAGAATACTGAAAATAACTTTGGTAAGAAAAAGGCCAGAATGTTGCGCCAATGAATTTTTTTTCCATGAGGATAATGTACTTGCTCACTCTTCGCATAATAAGTTTGTGTTATAAGAATTTCATTGAGAAACCTTATATAATATACCCTGGTAGCATAGTGGTTACAAATTAGTCTGTTAACCTCATGGTCAGCAGTTTGAAACTACCAGCTGTTCTGCCGGAGAAAGATGAGGCTTTCTGCTCCCGTAAAGATTTACAGCCTTGGAAACTGTATACAGGTCGCTATGAGTCGGAACCTACTCCATGACACATAACAACAACCCTGTTCTTGCTCTATTCATACTTGTTTTGGGTCTAAAAACTCAAAAAAAAAAACGTTTAAAATGTACATTATTTAAGTCCCTTAAGGATTCCCAAATTGCTATTTTGAGGTGGTGTAAATAGAAGAGCATAGAATTTTTTCACGGAAGGGTTAAAGAGAGGGCAATAAGATGGAGGCTATATTGAGACACAATAGCTTAATATTAAAAGTTTTGTTGTTATTGTTAACATGTTGCTGTTGATGATAAGTGCTGTTAAGTCAATTCCGACTCATAGCGACCCTGTGTAGGGTTTCCCAATAGTGGCTGGTGGGCTTGAACCGCCAACCTTGTGGTTCAAACCGACCTTGCAGTCCAGCTCATTAACCCACAGGATCCCATATATTTATAGCAATATTTTTAATTACCCTCCTATGTTGTTTTTATGTGCCGTGGAGTCGGTTCCAACTAATAGCGACCCTGAATTGGATTTCGGAGGCTGTAAGTCTTTATCGGAGGAGCTCTAGTAGCGTAGTGTTTACGAATTGGGCTGTGAACCGCAAAGCCAGCAGTTCAAAACTACCAGCTGCTCTGAGGGAGAAAGATGAGGCATTCTGCTCCCGTAAAGATTAACAGCCACGGAAACCCTGTGCAGGGTCGCTATGAGTCGGAACCGACTCCATGGCACATAACAACAACAACAACAGCAAATCTTTATCGTATTAGAAAGTCTCATCTTTCTACCGCGGAACAGCTGGTAGTTTCCAACTGCTGACCTCGCGGTTTGCAGCCCGATTCTTAACCACTACGCTACCAGAGCTCCTATAGGTGATCAATAATCTCATTTGAAAGAATGAATAGATCACAAAAGATTTCTAGTATGTGCAATGCATTTTGTTTATTTGCTGCAAGAAAACATCTGACATTAATATCCTTGTATGTGTTTATACATTTCCTTATCCTTGTAATGCTGTCTTCCTACTGCAGGTTACCATTACCCTAATGATTTTCAAAACCTAGGTAGGAATATTTGATAATTTACCACTGGAAGACAACTCTTTTGAATTGCTGATATCTTAATAACTAGAACAGTTAATGTAGAAGTAAGGCGTACACCATTCTTTTTTACTCTAGACTATGCATCTTTCTTCAATTTGGTTTTGAGACAATGATAGACTGTCCAATCAAGGAAGGTATGAGGATGTATGAGCTAAATAGTAAATAACATAAAACCATTTGTTTATGAGTGCTGTACTAAATCATTGGTGATATCTTCACTTTTGAATGTGTTAGGTGTTTAAGAGAGGTTAATCAGTAATTTACTCTGTCGAATAACTAGTATAAAATTGTTCCAGACATAATTGCATCATAGATGCTAACGTTCAATTCACAAAGCTTATAGGTTAAGGAGCATTTACAATATTGAAATACAGAAAATTCATACTGATAAAATGCCAAAAGATAAAATCTTTAATGCCTCAAATATGTGATATATAATTTTAAAAAATTCTCACATGCTTTTATTTCTATATGTCTCCATGTTGAGTTTGTGAAGAAGTAAATCTAAATAAAGCCTTCTCCTTATAAATGAAAAATGGGGTAACTACTTGAAATAGATCACCAGTTGCTTATCAGTTTGTCGTATGGGGAGGCTATGTGTTGTTGCAATGCTAGAAACAATGCTATCAGTATTTCAAATACCAGTGGGTCACCCATGATGGACAAGTTTCAATGGCACTTCCAGAATAAGACAGAATTGACCACTGACAACATCTTGAATAACAATGAAACACTGCCTGACATATTGTGTTACAAAATGACATATTGTGTCACTCAGGTTGGAAGGCACTCACAACATGACTGTGGAAGAGCTACCTACTCAAATTAGGGTCAATTTTAATGATGTGAATGGAGCACAATTTTCCTGATGTAGCATGACTCAAAATGAGAAGAAACATCCATTAATAATTGAATTAGGAAATGTACATAACATGAATATAAGAAAATTGGAAGTCATTAAAAAATGAAATAGAGAACATAAAGTTTGATATACTAGGTTTTAGGAACTGAATGCACTGGTATCGATCATCCTGAATCAGATAACCATATGATCTATTATGCCAAGAATGACAAATTCAGGAGGAATGGTTTCTCAATCATTGTTTAAAAGAGCATTTCAAGGACTATCTGAAGTATGGGAGTGCTGTGGCTTCATACAATATGCACTGGACTACTTGGATCACAAAATCTGCGGTTTGAGCCCACAAGCCTCTCTGTGGGAGTAAGATGAGGCTTTCTGCTCCACAAACATTTAAAAAGTATTGGTAATCCTATGCAAGGTTGGTATGAACCATAACTGACTTGATAGTACTTACCAACAATGCAGCATCTTGAAGTATAAGTCTTTCAACCAAAACCAAATAAATCGACAATTAGTTGGTTTTGACTCACAGAGATCCTATTTAGGGCTTCTATAAAAACTAATCTTTACAGAGCAAATAGCTTTTTTTTTCTCATGTGGCACGGCTGGTGGGTTACAATAACTTTCCTTGCCTAATGTCTAACCCACAGAACCACAACCCTTTCAGTATAAGATAATATCCATTATCTACAAGGAAACTAGTTAATGTAATGCTATTCAAGTTATGCACTAAAAAGCAATGCAAAAGATGATAAAATTAAAGTTTTTGTTTTTGTTTTGTTTTACCATTTTTCTTCAGTGTAAAATCGATCAAACATCCAGTCAACATGTTCAGTAGTTTTCAGTCCAGTGCTTTATCTATAGCACCACCACCAGGATCCTTGCAGAGAATACACAGAATTTAAATAAGCTACCTCTAAGGAAAAAGGCATTGAATAAATTTATATCACCTATCAGAACAAGGTCAAAGGCTGACTGTAGAACATACCATCAACTGATCGTATGCAAGTTGAAGTTGAAGCTGAGTAAATTAAAACAAATCTATGAGAATCAAAATATGACCATGAATAAATCCCACCTAAATTTAGAGACCATCTCAAGAATAGATTTGAAGTACTAAATATTAATAACCGAAAGAGCAGATGAGTTGTGTAATGACATGAACGACATCATACATGAAGAAACCAAAATGTCATTTAAAAGACTATAAAGAAAAAAAAGATAAAAGTGGACACTTATAAGTGTCAGAAAAGACTCTGACACTTGCTCTTGAATGTAGAATAGCTACATGAAAGGAAAGAATGGTGAAATAAAAGAGCTGAACGGGGGATTACAAAGATTGGCTTGAAAAGACAGACTAAAGTAGTACAATAAAATGTGCAAAGTCCTGGAGTTAGGCAACCAAAAGGGAAGAATGTGTTTAGCATTTCTAAAACTGAAAGAATTGAAGAATAAATTCAAGGTTTTAACTGAAATATTGAAGAATTGTTGTTGTTAAGAGTCATCAATTTGGTTCTGACTCATAGCCACCCTGTATAGGATTTCAGAGGAGCAGCTAGTTAGTTTGAACCACTGACCATGCAGTTCAAACTGACCTTGTGATCAGTGCTTATCCTACAGCACCACATCAGGACTCCAACTTAGGATATTTCCTTCAAAATAATATACTGGAAGGCTAGTGACTGGGCATAGATGAATAAGGTTGATAATGAGTTTGACAGTTATTTATTACTGGGTGATAGTCAAGGTGATTCATCATACAATATCTTGTACTCTGTATAGGTTTGAAACTCTCCACATACGAGGTTTTTGTTTGTTTGTTTGTTTGTTTGTTTTTGTGTTTTCAAGGATTATATGGGCAAAACACTGAATGATGTAGGAAGAAGATGGAAGGAATATACAGAATTACTATACCAAAAAGAATTGATCTACTTATAATAGTTTAGGAAGTAGCATATGATAAGGAGCCAAAGATATTGAGGGAAGAAGTCCAAGCTGCACTGAAGGCATTGATGAAAAGCAGGACTCCAGGAACTGGCAGAATATGTTTCAGTAAATGAATTCAGCACTTATCTATGACAAAAAAGCTGGCCGACTAACTGGAATACATCCATATCCATACCTATTGGAAAGAAAAGTGAGTCAACAGATTGCATAAATTATTGAACAATATCATTAATATCACATGCAAGTATAAATTTTCTGAAAGCACTCTCGAGATTGTTGAAGCAGTATATCAACAAGTAACTGTCAGATATCCAAACCAAATTTAGGAGAGGACATTGAACCAAGGTTATAATTGCTGATCAGATGGATTTTGCTTGAAAGCAGAAAATACTAGAATGATATTGATTTGTGCTTTATTGAATACTCAGACACTTGACTGTGTGGGGCATAACAATTGATAGATAAAATTGTGAAGAACAGGAATTCCAGAAAAAATAATGATGCTCATGTTGAGTCTGTACATTGACCAACAGTCAGTCATTGGTACAGAAATTTCAAACCAGGAAATATGTGCCTCAGAGTTGTATCCTTTCACCATACTCACTCAATCATTTCTTTTGGGTGCTGTGGAGTTGGTATGGCTGATAGGTTAGACTAGCTGGCATTGCTGGCCTTGCAGTTAGTAAGTGCATAACCTATGCTATGCACAACAGAAAGAAACCAACCAGTCCTGTGCCATCTTAATCATTGTTACATTTGAGCTGATTGCTGCTGCCAATGTGTCAATCCATGTTGTTGGAAATCTTTTTCTTTTTCACTGACCTTTCACTGTACCAACCATAATGTCCTTCTCCAGGACTTGTCCTTCCTGATAACAGGTGAGATTTTGTTTTTCCTACTTTGGACAGGAACCATCGACCTTATTGTTCAAATTCCAGTACTTATGCTACAGAGCCATCGTGATCCCAGTTTAGGAAGTTAGGATTTCAAATTCAGAGTGTCAGCTCTAGAGCAAGGGCCTTGTCTCCTTCAGCATTTGAAACCCAGTATTCTTGGGAGATTTCCATGTGTCTTGGCATCAATCTTTTCTTGCATCTAGGATTCCTTGTATGGCACTGTAGGATTAGTACTAGACTGTGAACCAAAGGGTCAGTGATTCAAACCCACTAGCAGCTCCTTTGAACCCTAAACAAGGTTGCTATGAATCAGAACTGACGCAATGACACTAAACCAAAACAGCGAGGAGCTTTGCAGTACAGGAACTCCAGGTGCAAGGGAGGAACTCTACTCTTGGCTCTTCTTTCTTGGTGGTAGTAGGTCTCTCTCAAAACATGAATAATGAAGGTCAATGAATAATTAATGCCTTTTGATTATGATATTGACAAAGAGTATGAAAAAGTCTGTGGGCTGCCATATAGGATGGCAGAATGGAAAAAGTACAGTGGTAAAGCTCCTTAGAAGACAGGATGGTGAGACTTTGTCTCATTATGTTGATCATGTTTTTAGAGGGTATCAATCCCTGGATATGAACATCATGCTTGGTAAAGTAGAAGCTCTGCAAGAGAGAGGA
>NW_006408584.1:762284-774559 GCF_000296735.1 Chrysochloris asiatica
ATAATTTCTTTCTCTTAATTCTAGTCTAAGCAGATTTGTGATTTTTTTTAGGATTTATTTCAACATTTTTTAGTTGTAATAGTTTCTTAGCAACAGTATCCCGAAATGTGCTTCTTTCCATATGTTTTATTTCCTGCTATTTACTTAGTGGATAGTGGCTGAGTCAACTTTCATAAGCCAAGACATTTGATCTAGATCTGTAAAGTACAAAACTTAATGTTAAAATAGTTGTGTTGTTTGGGGTACAGTGCTAAATAACCTGATATACCAGTGCTAATAAAAATGAAATCACTCCTTATCCATCTGTTATACAATAAATTCTAATAATGCATTAGTCATTGAGGTAGATGATAGGAGAGTATAATCTGATAAATTTCAACAGTACCCATGGAAAACTATATAAGAAGATGAATAGTATCAATTTTACAAGTAAATTAAACATTATTGTGCTTAAAATAAATCACCCTGAGTTTTAAGAATCATTCAGATTTCTGGAATCTTAGACCATAGAATCCCATTGTTCTAATGATCAATAAGTTAAAGGTGTTTCTCCAGCTTTGAATTTCTCTAGAAATAATTTCATTCACTACTTCATTAATAAACTATTAATTTTTTTAAGTGTGCGTCAAATTAGAAGGAAAAAATACTTTTGCTTGTAAAACATCCTAATCTAATATTTTCTATTCTCATCTTCTCAATATTAAAAGGTGTTATACTGTAGAATTTATCTCAAGCTATAAAATTCTAATCTAAATCAAAACTCCCCACACATCAATAAATACTAGCTATCTGATCCTTTATTTGATGACATTACACTTTCAATAAAGAAATCATATTCACATTTCCTGCTACTGCCAGGGTCCTATCAGGAAAGAGAAAACTCACTATTTGCTTAAAGAAGGCAGGAGCCCTGGTGATGCAGTAATTAAATGCTCAGTGATTAAAACTAACCTAAAGGTTGGTGGTTCGAATACATCAGTAACTCCATGGGAGACAGACATGACTGTCTGCTTCCATGCAGATTACAGCCTAGAAAACTCTGTGGGACAATTCTACTCAGTCTGATAGTGTGACTATGAGTGAAATCAACTTGATGGCAATAGGTATTTAAAGAAGAAAGAATTTAATATACAAATTTGTTAACTATGTATAAAACTTTCAACTAAGTAACTAAAAGGGTTAACAGCAAACTTTCAAGATTTCATGAAGTAGTAACTGCTAGAAAAGATTATTAAAATTAAAGATATTTAGAGGAGGAGGCTGAAATAATGTTGGTGCCTCTAAGCTTGGAGAAGGGCTCCTTGGGCCTGGCACACTGACTTCTATGAACCCTGACATAGTGGCCACCTCCAAGAAGATGCCGTAATCTATAAGGAAGGGTGTGATGGAGTTTGCCCACAAGAGTTGGAAAGATGACAAAGTGGATTCAGTTTCTACTACCAGAAGAAACTGTGACCACTAGATGGAAAGGTGATTAGGATAACAGAAGAATGACAGACAGACAAGTAATCCCCATGCTGCAAATGGGAAGTAGCAGCCCTTTTCTTCCTTCTCCAGTCTTGTAGTCTTTCTTTATTGTCTCCCCCAATAAATACACCTCCCCTAAAAAAGGCAAAGCAAAAATGTGCATTTCAGAGTTCTGTTCATATTGTGACAAAGCCAAGTATAGAATTGTTGGATTAGATTTAACAGGTTGTAATTTAATAGCTGACACACAAGAATGTACAATTATTTCATTATTATTTAATTCACATTTCAAACAATTAGAAAGGCAGATGTTAGTTTCACAGGAATCTACCCTCAAACACACACACATACACAAAAAGTATTCAAAGGAAGTCAATCAACTGAATATGTTATTTTGCTGGAATATATTTATTTTGAAATTGTAAAAATTGTCTCAGAAATCATACTGTACTATTTAAAAGATTAATAAATTATGGGAAGGGCATGCTACCTTACTAAATAAATTAACGTCATCATTCTCTAAGAAAGCAGGAGAAAAATGTAGAACAAAATATAAAATCATAAGAGAGAGCAAGCTTACTCCTTAGGTATAGACTGGTGGAACTTCAAATATTACAACTTTTAGTCACTCTTCAGCTCTAGAACTAAATTCATCCCTACAGCTCAATTTTCATCAAAACAATAGCTGGGCCTATAAGGGGAACATAGCCCTAGTAAGCTATGCACACCTTAAAATAATCAGTCATTTGAGATCAAAAGTTTAGTATTTACAAAAGGACAAAGTTCATAAGGAATCAAGAAACACAGAAAGGAAGTGGTATTTGTGATGTAACATTGACGGAATTCCAATTACTGAGATTAAAAAAAAAAGTATATGAATTGTTGATTGTAAAACTGATGTTCTACTGCATAAACATTAACCTAAATCAAAATAAAATGTTAAAAATGCATAATTATGAAAAGTAAAAAGCATCTGAGTTATAAAATGTGAAGAAAAAAAAAAAAAAACTCCAAAGGGCTTTGAAATAGAATTCAATATATATTTTTAAATATATACACTCCAATACCACCAATCATCTGTCAGCTTCTCATACTTTGGTGGCTTGCATGTTGCTGTGATTCTGAAAGCTATGCCACCAAAATTTTAAATACCAGCAGGGTCAACTGTGGTGGAAACCTTATGAATAGCAATAAACACTTTCAAATAGCACAAGATTTTTGAATATTGAAACATGATGAACAACACCAGAATACTGTCAGATACAGTTACAGAATATGAGCCTTCCATGTTGGAAGGCACTCAAAATGTGTTTAGGGAAGAGCTCCTCAAAGTAGAGTTGGGCAGTGATGATGCAAATGGAGTAGATCCTTCAGGACCTTCATTTGCTTGTGGGGCACAGATCAAAATGAAGAAAAACAGCTGTGAGCATCCATTAAAAAACAGAACATGGAATGTACAAAGTATGAATCTAGGAAAATTGAAAATTGTCAAAAATGAAATGTAACACATAAACATCAATATCCTAGGCATGATTGGGTTGAAATGGACTGGTATTGGCCATTTTGAATCGGACATTCACATGGTTTACTATGCTGGAAATGACAAATCAAAGAGGAATAGCCTTGCATTTATCATAAAAAAAAACATATCAAGACCTGTCTTGAAGTACAGCACCACATATATAATAGAAAAATAATGATAAACCTATATGAATGACCAGCTAATACCTCTATTATTCAAATTTACTCACCAACCACTAAAGCCAATTATGATGAAATTGAAGAATTCTGCCAACTTCTTCAGTCTGAAATTGATCAAACATGCAATCAAGATGTATTTGATAATTACTGGTTGTTAGATGCAAAGATCAGAAACAAAGAGGAAAGATCAGTAGTTGAAAAATATGGCCTCAATAATAGAAATGATGTTGGAGACCTTACCGTAGAATTTTGCAAGACCAATGACTTCCTCATTATAGATACTTTTTTAAATCAATATAAAAGAAAACTATTCTTAAGAACCTTACCAGATGGAATACATAGAAATCAAATTAATTAAATATTTGGAAAGAGATGGTGGAGTAGCTCCATATCATCAGCAAAAATAAGACCAGAGGAAGACTGTGGAAAAGACCAACCATTGCTCATATGCAAATTCAGGCTGAACCTGAAAAAAATTAAAACAAGTCCACATAAACCAAACTGTGACTTTGAACATGTCCCACCTGAATTTAGAGATTCACTCAAGATCAGATTTGATGCATTAGACTCTAAAAAGAGAAAAAACAGAAGAGTTGAGGGATGATATCAAGAATATCGTAGAGGAAGAAAGCAAAAGGTAATTAAGAAGATAAGAAAGAAGGAAAAGACCAAAATGGATGTCAGAAGAGACTCTTAAACTTGCTCTCCATCACAGAGAGGCAAAAGCAAATGGACAAAATGAGGAGGTATAAGAGTTGAATAGAAACTTCAAAGAGAAACTCAAGAAGACAAATTCAAATATTATAATGAAATGTGTGAAGACTATGCATTCAAAAACCAAAAGGGGAGAATATGCTCAGCATTTCTCAAGATGAGGGAACTGAAGAAAAAAATGAAACCTTGGCTTGAAGGATTCTGTGGGCAAAATATAAAATGGTGCAGAAAGACCAAAAGAAGATGGAAGGAATATACAGAGTCACTGTACCAAAAGGAAATGGTTAATATTCAACCATTTCAAGAGGTTGCTTATTATCAAGAGCCTATGACACTGAAGGAAGAAGTCCAAGGTGCACTGAAGATAGTGGCAAAGAACAAGGCACCAGGAATTGATGGAATACAAATTGAAATATTTTAACAAACAGATGATACACTGGAGGCACTCACTCACATATGCCATGAAATTTGGAAGGCAACTACCTGGCCAACTGATTGAAGAAATCCATATTTATGCCCATTCCATATATAGATGACCCAATGAAATGCAGGAGTCATTGGGCAGTATCATTAATATCTCGTACAAGTAAAAGTTTGCTAAAAATATTTTTTTAAAATGGTTACAAACATACATTGATGGAGAACTGCAAGAGATTCAAGCCAGATTCAGATGAGGATGTGCAATGAAGGATATCACTGCTGACATCAGATGAATCTTGGCCGAAAGCAGAGAATACCAAAAAGATGTTTACCTGAGCTTTATGATTATGCAAATATTTTTGATTGTGTGGAGCATGAGAAGCTATGGACAACATTATAAGGATTGTGCTCATGTGGAATCTATACATAGACCAAGTGGCAGTTGTTCAAACAGAACAAAGGAACACTGAATGGTTTAAAATTAGGAAAGGTGTGCTCCAGGGTTGTATTCTTTCACCATAGTTATTCAGTCTTTATAATGAGCACATAATCTGACAAACTGGACTATATGAAGAAAAACGTGTCATCAGGATGGAAGGAAGACTCATTAATAGACTGTGGTATGCAGATGATAATGATACAATAAAATACTTACTGATGAAGATCAAAAGCAACAGTCTTAGGTATGGATTGCATCTCAATATAAAGAAAACAGAAATCCTCACCACTGATCCAATAAACAACATGCATACAAATGGAGAAAAAAACTGAAGTTATCGAAGACTTCCTTTTGCTCAGATCAACCATCAACACTCATGGAAGCAACAGCCAAGAAATTAAATGACATATTGCATTAAGCAAATCTGTTGTACAAGACCTTTTTAAAGTATTCAAGAGCAAAGATGTCAGTTTGAGGGCTAAGGTGGACCTGAATCAAGCCATGGTGTTTTAAATAACCTCATAAACCTATGAAAGTTGTCATTGAATAAGGAAGACTGTAGAATAATTTATGCATTTGTGTTATGGTGTTTGAGGAGAATATTAAAAATACCATGGGCTGCCAAAAGAACAAACCAATCTGTGTTGGAAGAAGTACAGCCAGATGTTTTTTGGAAGCCAGGATGGTAAGACTTCATCTCTCATACTTTGGACACATTGTCAGGAGGGACCAGATCCTCACGAAAGATATTATGTTTTATTAACTGGAGGTTTGGAGAAGAAGAGGAACACCCCCAATTAGATGGGTTGGCACAGTGGCAGCAGCAATGGGTTCAAACATGGCAACAACTGGGAGATTGGCCCAGGACCTAGCAGTGTTTCATTCTGTTGTGCATAAGTTCATTATGGGTTGGTACTGACTTGATGACACATAACAACAATAATGCTCCAATAAGTATCACAAAGACTATATCTGGTTTGTTTGTTTTTAAATAAATTGGACATGATATGTATACACTAGGGGGACTATGAAAATTTTGCTAAACATTTCCATTATCTTTTAATTTTTTCCATGAGCTTTTTGCAACTCCTTTATTTTAAAATGATCAGATTCAATATGTTGTTGTTGTTAAGTGCCATTGGGTCAGTTCTGACCCATAGCTACCCTATATAGGGTTTCTAAGGAGTGGCTGGTGAGCTTGAATCACCAACCTTGCAGTTCAAACTGATTTTGCAGTCCAGTACATTAACCCATAGTGCCACACACACTCCATCAGATTCAATATAGAGAAATGGAAAATTAAGAATAAAATATTTTCAGTATACCTATACTATTGATAGGGTCTAAGACAGACAGCAGTGTTTCATTCTGCTGTGCATAAGGTTGCTATGGGTCAGTATCGATTCGATGGCACCTAATAACAACAACAACAACAAGACAGACAAGCTAAAAAATTGTTCTTGATTTTACTGGTGACAACAAATTAAAAACTAGCCAAGTAACATTTTTTGCCTTCTAATGTATATTAGAAGTCCTGGTGTGGCACTAATTTCAACATTCTAATGCCTAGATTATCACTTTTATGCATTCTATTTAATTTTAACATCTTCTAGTTTTCCTAGATCCATACTTCATACATTCCATGTTCTGATGATTGATGTTTGCAACTGTTTCACCTTATTTTGAGTTGTTCTCCATCACAAATGAAGGTCCCAAATGTTTTACCCATTTATGTCAATATCATCACCTCTACTTTGAGGAGGCAGCTCTTCCTCAGTTTTAATTTTGAGTGCCTTCCAACTTCAAGGGTTCATTTTCTAGTACTATATTTGACAATATTTGGCTGCTCTTTATAATGTTTTCATCTTCTGGCACTATATCTGACACGTTCCTGCTGCTATCCATAAATTTCTATGGACTATACCTTCAGAAGTAGTCTTCCTTACTTTCTTCCTAGTCTGTCTTAGTCTGGAAACTCTGCTGAACCCTATTCCTCAGAGGTGACCCTGATATTTAAAATAGCAGTGGAATAGCTTCCAGCATTACAACAAGAAAGCCACCACAGTACAACAAACTGACAGATAATTTGTGGCTTCTATTTATAGAATTTCTCAATTTATAGTAATTTAGAAATGTCATTGGATTACATGTTCTTTCAAACTATCCTTGTGCCAGACTGCAAAGCCATGAACTGCAAGGTCAGTGGTTCAAGCTCACCAACTGCTCCTTGGAAACCCTATACAGGGTCACTATGGGTCAGAATCAACTCGGTGGCACTTAACAACAATAACAAAAGTCTAATAAAATTTGGACAGCATGTGTTTTAAGATTGTGTTCTCTGATAAAGTTTTGAACAAAAGTATTCTGAATTGATGCGTGCAAGTCAATATAAAAACATTAAAGATCAAATACGTAAAGGTTAAGGTAAGTTTTCTTTTGTGAATATAAAGATCCCAGATAACATCTGTCAAAAATGTAGGACTGGGATGCCATGAGGAACTGGTCTATGGTGAATTGAAGCTAAGATGAGTGTTGTATTTAGAAAGTAATATAGTTCTCTTCTGCATACAAAAGTGGACCTGTTGGTGCAGTGGTTAAGAGTTCAGTCTCAAAACTAAAGGTCAGATGTTTTAACCCACCAGTACTCCATAGAAAAAAGATGTGGCAGTCTTCTTACATAAGAATTAATGCCATTTCCTATGAGAAAGTTCTACTCTACTTTACAGAGTTAGAATCAACTCAGAGTCAACAGGTTGTTGCTCTTAGGGAACACTGAGTTGGTTCTGACTCATAGCAAACCTTTGTACAACAGAAAGAAACACTGCCCAGTCCTGTAGCCTTCTGGCTATCATTCTAAATTTGAGCCCATTATTGCAGCCACGGTGTCAATCTGTCTATGGAAGCTCTTTCTTTTATTTATTTATTTTTGCTCATTCTCCAGTTTACCAAACATTATGTTCTTCTCTAGGGATTTGTCCCTTCTGATAATATGTTCAAAGTACAAGAGACAAAGTCTCACCATCCTTGTTTTTCAGAAGTATTCTGGCTGTATTTCTTCCAACACAGATTGCTTCATTTTTCTAACAGTCTGTGCTATTTTCAATATTCTCATTATACACCATAATTAAAATACATCAATTCTTCTCTGGTCTTCCTTATTCATTGTCCAACTTCGCTTGAGTCAAGTGTACTTCAGTCTTCAAAGTGACATAGTTGTTTTTTAACAATTTAAAGAAATACTTTAAGGCAGTTTTGCCCAATATGATATGTCATTTAATCTTTTTCCTGCTTCTATGAACATTGATTGTAGATCCAAGTAAATTGAAATTCTTGACAACGTCAATATTTTCTTTTTATCCTGGAGTGTCTTTTTATCATCCCCAAAACTGTAAGTTTAATACAGTTGTTTTTGTTTTTTGTTTTTTGTCAAGACCTGACAAAGCTTTAAACCTATGGATTTGACGTCAAACCAGAGAATGACATCCACTTCTACCTGGGAGAACATTATGAGTTTTGAAAATTATCAGCTACAGATGAAACATATTATGTAAAACTAGCAAAAATCTTTGAAACTTGATATACATTGCTTTCATAATATGAAATTCACTGCCTAACTAAAGTGTCTAATTTTTCAAATTTATAATTTGTTTAGTGGTATTAACATTGGGTACTTTCTTTATAATTGTTTTGCTTCTGTTTTTATTATGAAAAGATCATTTAAGGAAAAGCTAAAGTCTATTGACAGATTTGGGGTATGTTTGTACACTGCTATTTTGAATATCAACATTTGTAATGTAATATTTTCAAAATCCACCCTGAAGATAAGAGCATGGTAAAAAGTGTTGAGGGGGCTTAAAATAGCTATTCAGTTCTGTTTATGTCTTTGGTTTGCTTTGCTTTAAGTGAATTTAATTTAAACAGCATACTGGCATCTCAGAGAGAGTGCCACTTGGCCAAAATAGTCTCTTGACTCCTGGGAAAAAGGGCAGCATGAAAACAGTAGAAATGACAAGTACAAAAACTGTGAACAAGTCCTTAAAATGCTTTCATTTACTATTAACACATGCTTTTTAAATAAATATTTTGAGGAGCTATAGTATCACAAAATTATACAATCAACTTTATAAGTATGCACATAAAGTATCAGAAAACAGACTTAAAATTCATGAGTTTAAAAATGTATATAGTCTCATATTTTAAAAAACAACATTCTTAGGAATAGGTTCAGAAAAAATAAACATAATTACTACTAAAAAATACTTGAAATGTGAAAATTAGATTTAAATAGTATAATTTCAAAAACAGAACTATAATTATAGAGATTTGCCTTTGTTATCTATTGCTGCTATAACAGAAATACCACAAGTGGATGGTTTTAACAAATAGATTCATTATCCCACAGTTTAAGGGGCTGGAAGTCCAAATTCAGAGTGTCAGTTCTCATGGAAGGCTTTCTCTTCCTCCCTGCTCTGGGGAAGCATCCTTATCTACCTTCAACATCTGTGGGTCTGCACCCCTTGGAGATCTCCATGGTCTTGGCATTAATCTTTCACTGGTTCTAGAAGCTTGAACGTTCAGGAACCCCAGGTCCAAAGGATGTACTCCACTCCAGCAATTTCTTTCTTGGTGGCAGTTGTTGCCGTGGTTAAATGCCTTCAAGCTGGTTCCGACTCATAGTGATACTATAAGACTTCCAGTGAGTGGCTAGTGAATTTGAATCACTGGTCGTGCTGTTCAAACAAAGTTTGTGGTCCAGTGCTTTATCCCACAATACCACACCAAGACTCCTTGGTGGTAGTAGGTTCCTCTTTTTCTTCTTTCATTTCTCTTCTTTTATCTCTTGTAAGAAAAACAGTATTGCAAGTCACACCCCTGAGAAACTCCCTTACACTGAATGGGTTGTGATGGGATTCAGGGTATTGCAGCAACCTTAGTCCTCTTATTGGTTTATCACACCAGATCACATAACTGCCACACTGCATCACTGCATAACTGTCAAGTCACTGGCAACCATAACCTAAAGTTGACACATATTTTGGTGGGACACAATTCAATCTATGACAAGACTAAGAAGGTAAGCCACAAAACTGTTGGACTTCTGAGCTCCAAGACTTGAAACATTAGGAAAGACAAAGTACACAGTTGCAAAAAGCTAATATCATTAAGCTTGAATTAAATGCCATTCCCATTTAATTCAAAAATCTTACTCTATTAAACTTTAGGTATTATTCATTCCAGAGTTACTAATTGGCAAGTTTTATGTCTGCAGAGTAATTTTATTTAAATTTCTGAAAAGATATTTTATTATCATTATTTATACATGGTGTAGAAGACACCTGATATGGTGCTGTAGGATCAGTACTGGACTGAGGACCACAAGGTTGACAGTTCAAACTCACCAGCTGCTCTTTGGAAATCCAATATAGCATCACAGCACAAGAACAAAATACATGGCATATAGTTTCATCCTTGTAGTTCTACTATGAAGACATTCCAATCTCCAGTTATTATCAATACATCTTGATTTCATATTTGATCAATTTCAGACTGAAGATGTTTGTAGAATTCTTCAGTTTATTATCACTGGTTTTAGTGGTTGGTGTGTAAATTTGAATAATAGTGGTATTAAACTAGTCTGCCTTGCAGGCATATAGATATTATCCTATCACAGACAGTGTTGCACTTCATGACTGAGCTTGATATGCTCTTTTTGATGATGAAAGCAACACCAAAAACTTAG
Organism: Chrysochloris asiatica; assembly: GCF_000296735.1. Lineage (NCBI taxonomy): Eukaryota > Metazoa > Chordata > Mammalia > Afrosoricida > Chrysochloridae > Chrysochloris > Chrysochloris asiatica. Next base: position 772,766 of record NW_006408584.1, read on the forward strand.
GTAGGACTAAATAATAGTAGCTTTCAATTTCCAGCACTTTGTAAAGAATTTTTTTATGAGATCCACTCTGAATAGATAGTTGAGTAGTTATCCCAACAGTCTTATCATCACTTGCAATTATTGAGGCACACAGTTCTGGGGCTTTTCTTCAACTAATTTAAAGACTCACTAAGTAGAGAATCACTTAAGACTCACTAAAGGAGCTCTGGTAGCGTAGTGTTTACAAATCGAGCTGGGAACCTCAGGGTCAGCAATTTGAAATCTGTTCTGTGGGAGAAAGATGAGGCTTTCTGCTCCCGTAAAGATTTACAGCCTCAGAAACCCTGTACAGGGTCGCTATGAGTTGGAATCAACTCCATGGCACATAACAACAACTTTAAGCAAAGTGATATGTGCCTTGTAATTCATATAATCAAACCATATTGTTATATACAGCTATCAATACTCATCTTTAGCATGAGAGTTAAAAGAGGCTCAGAAAATAATTTACTTAATTTTGTACAGCTAGTCAGTGAAGGTGCCTGATAGAAAGCCAAGTTTTCTGTTTCACTTCAAAATGTTCTTTCTGCTGCATTAAAAAAGCAATGGATTTATTGATTGTAATAAACAGGTCATGGAAGTACTCAAGTTTTTATAGATGAGCAGAAAGAGTCATGGAGAGAATATAAAGTTAATTCTCTGTTCCTAAATTTATAAACTATAAAATATAGCAAAGTCCTAACAGGATATTAGGGATGTTTCTTCAGACAAAATTCCAGGTCCACATAACAAGAGCAATGACATTACATTCATCCTTCTCCTCCTCTTTTTCTTCCTACTGTTAATGTTATTATCATCATGACTAGAATTTCTTTTATAATTAGTAATGAATTTCTCAGTGGTGACTTTCTTCTTCTAAGACTAAGATAGTTTATAACTATTTTTAAAAGATATTAATGTCACATCTTTATAGTGCAAAGCTTTGAATTTTATCTGCATGGTAGAAAAGTAGAATATAAAGTAAGACAGGATTTACCTATTAGTTCAGATTACCCCAAGAGTTGATAAGCATGAAGTTGATGGCAAATAAGGAGAAAACATTTAAAAATGAAAGCAAAGCCAAATTATAGCCAGCTGTTTAAGTTAAGGATATAACAAAGGGCACACATTGGAGCTAGTACACCAGAGAAGGGATTTTTACAACAGAAGGAAGGTGTAAGATTATGGTAACTGTCCTGAGCCTGTAGAACAGTTGTTCTTAACAAGACTGACATGTGTAGCTGAAAGTATTTCTGACCAAATCTTTTGTATTTTTTCCTCCAAGTGTGACAGGAAGAAAACAGATATAACTTACATTGATTCACAATAAATATATTTTGACTATTCACAAGTTAAAATCATTTATCATGTGTATCACAAACAATCTTCTATAAATAGAAACAAATTGGTGTTTCTGAATGATTTTGTCTTTCTTTTTAGGAGAAATTTTATTGGAGTGTAGTATGAAAGTAAAAATGTACACAAAGCACATCAAAATTAAACATCAAAACTCCCACTTGTAGCCGAAGACAGGAAGAAACGCAAGCATTAACGTGAATAGAGGTAAACACTGTTAACTGATGGTACCTGAAGGGGAGCGCAATCATTGTAATGAAATGAAGCATATGATCTGTTGAATGTAAACCAATAATCTGATCTGTAAACCTTGACTTAATTCACAATAAAAAAAATTAAGAGTAAAAAGAAACATAGGGGAAAATCTATCTTCAATAAGGTGGGAAAGCCACAAACGTGAGATACCCAGAGGTAGAGGGG
>NW_006408584.1:775327-777061 GCF_000296735.1 Chrysochloris asiatica
TGAGGCCATCAGGATGCAGTGAGGTGAGGGAGGGGTGGGGCTAAGAGAGATAGGACCAGAGATAGACTGTGGATGTCTGATTTGCATTGTTGTTAGACTAGCTGCTCTCAAGCCAGCCCCAATCATAGCAACTGCATACACAATGGGATCACACTGTCATGATCCATAGGATTTGCATATTATTTGGTAATTAAAAAAAAAAAAAAGAAGTATCTAATTTAATTATTCCCTGGTTGAAAATCTCCCAGCTCTTCATTGCTTTCAAAATAAAATCCAGCCTGCTTAAAATAAATAAATAAATAAAAATTCAAATCCCACTTGTCTTTTTCCAATTATTTGCTACCCACCTCAACACAACAACAAGAGTCCTGGTGTGGTGTTATAAGCACTGAGCTGTTAACCCCTAGGTCTGTGGTTCAAACACACCATCTGCTCCTTGGAATCCCTACACGGGGTTGCTCTGAATTGAACAGATTAGACGACACTTGGCAACAACAACCCACCACAAGGCAACCATTATTCTGATTTTGAAAAATATGGATTGGTTTGGTATATCTGAAAAGTTAATATAAATGGAAGCATATAAAATTTATTTTGAGTCTAGGCTTTTTCTTTCATCATTGTTTGAGAAAGATATCAACGTAGTTAGTTGGGCATCATCAATAATCCCTTCTTGCTCATTTCTGTTTGCTATTCCATTATGTGGTTTTATTTATTTATTCATTCATTTATTTATTATACTGTTAAAATATTTTCAGTGGGTTTCTTAAATTGTTTTGTTTTGTTTTGCTGGGCACAAAGCATAGTGTACTTTATTGATGGTCCATGGTAAAGCTGAACTTTCTAAGGTCCACTCCCCCTTCTCCAGGGGGTCTGGATGGAAACTGTGTAGAGGATGGGAGCTTCACAGTGTGTTGGGGGATCAAGTTGGGGTAAGAACTCCCCAACAGCTGAGGACCTCTCTCTTTCTCCAGTAATGTTGCTGAAGCTGATGGTCCAGGGAGCTTGGAGGCCAGGTGGATCATAAAGTTTACCACCCTGTTGCTGTAACCAAATTCATCATCATACCAGGAAATGAGTTTGAGAAAATAGTCGATGATGGCAATTCCAGTCCCAGAATCAAAGGTGGAGAGTGGGTGCCACTGTCAAAGTCACAGGAGATGACCTGATCTTCAGTGTAACTCAACGTGTCCTTCAAGGGACCATTTGATGTCTAGTTCACCACCTTCTTGATGTCATCTTATCTGGCAGCTTCCTCCAGACAGCAGCAGGTCAGTTCCATGACAGACATGTTGGGTTTGGGGACACAGAAGGCCATGCCAGTGAATTTCTTATGCCACTCAGAGATGACCTTGCCAACAGCCTTGGCAATGCTGGTAGCTGCAGGAATAATGTTCTGGGCATCCTCACGGCCCTTACACCACAGTTTCCCAGAGAAGTCATCTGCAGTTTTTTGGGTGATAGTGATAGCATGGACTGTGGTCATGATTTCCTCCCTAATGCCAAATTAGTCATGGATGACCTTAGCTAGGGGATCAAACAGTTGGTGGTGGAGGAGGAATTGCTGAAAATCTTAAGGGAGCTGTCATACTTCTCGTGGCTCATACCCATCACAAACATGAGGGCTTAAGTAGAAGGGGCAGAGATAAGTACTCTTGTGGCACTGCCCTTAAAGTAAGCCCCAGCCTTCTCCAAGGTTGTGAAGACAACAAACTCAGCACCAGCATCGCCCCA
>NW_006408584.1:778473-779798 GCF_000296735.1 Chrysochloris asiatica
CTCCAACACCATAACTCAAAAACATCAATTCTATCATCTTCTTTATTCACTGTCCAGCTTTCACATGCATATGAGGTTATTGAAAATACCATGGCTTGGGTTAGGTGCACCTTAGTCCTCCAGCTGACATCTTTGTTCTTCACCACTTTAAAAAGGTTTTGTGCAGCAGATTTGCCTCATGCAATAGTCATTTGGTTTCTTGACTGGTGCTTCCATGAGTGTTGATAGTTGATCCAAGAAGAATGAAGTCCTTGGCAACATCAATCTTTTCTCCATTGATAAGAATGTTTTTTATTGGTCCAGTGGTAAGGATTTTTGTTTTCTTTACATTGAGATGCAATCCATACTAAAGGCTGTGCTCTTTTAGTCAACGTTCCTCTGTTAGTCAAAGGTAAATTCAACATTCTTTTCCAATACCATAATTCAAATGCATTATTTATTCTCCAATTGCCCTTATTCGTTGTCCAACGTTCACATTCATATGAAAATATCATGGCTTGGATCAGGGGCATCTTAGTCGTCAAAGTGACATTGTTTCTCTTTAACACTTTACGGAAGTCTTTTACAGCAGATTTATGTAATGCAGCATAACACTTGATTACATGAGTGCTGTGTCTCTGAGTGTTGTTTGTGGATCCAAGTGAAATGAAATCTTGGACAACTTTACTTTTGAACACTTTCTTCATTTATCATGATGTTAGTTATTGGTTCAGTTGTAAGGAAATTCATTTTCTTTTAATTTAGATACAATCCTTAATTAAGTCTTTGATCTTTATCATTGAGTACCTCCAGTCTTCTTTGCTTCTAGTAAGCAAGGTTATGTCATACACATATCACAGAGCAACAGTGGTTCTTCCCCCAATTCTGATTTCACATGCTTCAGCTTCTCAGGTGACTTGCTCAGCATACAGATTGAATAAGTGTGATGAAGCAATACAACCTTAATGTATACATTTCCTGATTTTAAATCAATCAGTATTTCATTGCTCTGTTTAAAAACTGCCTCTTGATTTATATATGGGTTCCTTATGACCACAATTAAGTTTATATAATTCTCATACTTTGCAATGTTATCCATAGTTTGTTAACATCAATACAGTTAAATACCTTTCTAAAGTCAACAAAGCACAAGTAAATATGAGAGCCAAAATATGACCTTGAATATATCCCACATGAATTTAGAGATCATCTGAAGAACAGATTTGGTACATTAAACACCAAAGACCAAAGACCAGAAGAGTTGTGAGTTGACACAAGAACATCATACATGAAGAAAGCAAAAAGTCATTAAGAAGACAAGAAAGAATGAAAAAGTCAAAATGGAT
>NW_006408584.1:781973-784444 GCF_000296735.1 Chrysochloris asiatica
CAGCTTGAATTTTTCAGTTTCCTACAGAGGTACTACTATTTTTACAATTTTATTCAGCAAATTTTTGCTTGCATGTGCTACTAATGATTTTGTCTAATGATCTCCACATCTTGTTGGGTCACCTTTCCTTGGAATGGGTACAAATGTGGTCTGTTTCTGTGGTCAAGCAAGTATCTGTGTTTTAAATTTCTTGTCATAGATCAGTGAGTGTTTCCAGAGCTGCATCAGTGTGCTGAAGCATTTCAATTTATATTCCATCAATTCTTGGAGTTTTGTTTTTCACCAATGCTTTCAGTACAGATTGGAATTCTTCTGTCATTACCATTGGTTCTTGATCATATGATAGATACCTCTTGAAATGTTTGAACTCAACCAATTCTTTTTGGTACAGTGACTATATATACATATTTTTCCTTCATCTTTTGATGGTTCTTAACATCATTCAACATTTTACACAGATATTTTCAGTATTGTAAGTCGAGGCATGAATTTTTTTCCTCAGCTCTTTCAGCTTGAAAAATGGTAAAGTGTGTTCTTCCCTCTTTGTTTTCTAACTTCAGGCCTTTGCACAGTTCATTGTAATACTTCACTTTGTCTTCCTGAGCTGCTCTTTGATATTTTCTATTCAGCTCTTTCACTTGATCATTTCTTTCAGTCACTACATCTTCTCTATATTCAAGAGCAAGTTTCAGAATCTTATCTGACATTCATTTTGATCTTTTCTTTCATTCCTGTTTTTTTTTTAATAACCTTTTCTTTTCTTCATGGATGATGTTTTTGATGTCATCCCACAACTCTCTGGTATGCAGTCATTAGTGTCTAATACATCACATCTGTTCTTGAGATGACCTCTAAATTCAGGCATGATACTGTCAAGGTCATATTTTGGCTCTCATGAACTTGTTTTAATTTTCTTCAGCTTCATCTTAAACTCAAATATGAACAATTGATGGTCTGTTCAAAATTGGCTCCTGATCTTGCTTTGTTTGATGATATTGAGCTTCTCCATTGTTAGTTTCCTCAGTTGTGGTCAATTTGGCTCCATCTGGCGAGGCCCATGTGTATAATTGCTGCTTATGTTGTTGAAGATGACTAATTGCAATAAACAAGTCATTGGTGTTGCAAAATTTTATCACATAATCTGCAACTTCACCAAGGCATTTTACCCAGCTATTGATCCTTCCTCCTAGTTCCTTCACATTCCAATCACCAGTAATTATCAATGCATCTTGATTCCATGTGTGATCAATTTCAGACTGAAGAAGTTGATAGACTTCTTCAATTTCATTAAAATTGACTTTAGTGGATGGTTTGTAAATTTGAATAATAGTGATATTAATTGGTCTTCCATGTTGGTATATGGATTTGATCCTTTCACAGACAGCATTGTATTTCAGGATAGATCTTGAAATGTTTTTGTTGACAATGAATGAGATGCCATTCCTCTTGGATTTATCTTTTCTGGCATAGTAAACCATATGATTATCCAATCCAAAAGGGCCAACACCAGTTCACTATCCTACTATACGGAGTGCTGTTATGGCACAAGCAGTTAATATGATGGACTGCAAGGTTGGTTTGAACCAAAAGGTCATCAGTTCAAGCTCATCAGCTGCTCCTTGGAAACCCTATGCAGGGTTGCTATGGGTCGGAACCAACTCAATGACACTTAATAACAGACATATCCTCCTATATGCTTGATAAAATTAATACCTATTGTTTGAACTGTAAAGTCAGTGATTCCAGATCAGCAACCAGTCCTTAGAAACGCTATAAAGGGTCACTATGAATCGGAACCAATTCGACAGCATGTAACAACAATAAAAATGGTTTAACAAACCCCAATGCCATCAAATCAGTTTATAATCAACACCACCCTGTACAGTGTTTCTGAGGATGTAAACCTTCACAGGAGTAGTAAGCCTCATCTTACTCACTGGTGGGTTTAAACTGCCTATCTTACAGTTAGCAGTCTAGTATGTAAAAAGTTGAGTCCTGGTGTTGCTTTGCAGGATAATGCACTGGACCGGAAGTTTGGTTTGAACTTCAGGGTTGGGAGTTCAAACTCACCAGTTGCTCCTCAAAAACCCTATACAGGGTCGCTATGAGTCGGAACCTACTCGACATCACTTAATAACATATATTTTTGTTAAGTGCCATCGAGTCGATTCTGACCCATGTTGACCCTGTATAGGGTTTCTGAGGAGCAGCTGGTGAGCTTGAACCACCGACTTTGAAGTTCAAACAGCTTTGCAGTCTGGTGCATTAACGCACAGCGCCATACCAGGACTCTTATAAAAAGTATATTATATGAGACTAGGAGCAGAGAGCGGTTAGAGGAGATTTCATAAATAGTATCTCAATCTTCAATGTTTTAAGCTATCTGTTATCTTCCTATTTAAAACAAATTGTAATGTGTAAATGAATTAAAAGGAGTCCTGGTAGCTTAGTGGATAAGAGCAGGGTTTCTA
>NW_006408584.1:784829-793944 GCF_000296735.1 Chrysochloris asiatica
GACCCTCCACCTTACCAAACATGATATCTCTCTCCAGTGACTGGTCCCTCCTGACAATATGTCTGAAGTATGAGAGATGAAGTTTGGCCATTCTGGCCTCCAAGGAGCAGTCTGGCTGCACTTCATACAACACAGACCTGTTTGTTCTTTTGGCACTTTCAATATTCTACTCCAACACAGTAACTCAAATGCATCAATTCTTCTACAATCTTCCTTATTCACTGTCCAGCTTTCACATGCATATGAGGTTATTGAAAATACTATGGCTTGGGTCAAGCGTACCTTAGTCCTCAAGCTGACATCTCTGCTCTTCAACACTTTAAAAAAGTCTTGTGCAGCAGATTTGCCTAATACAATACATCATTTGATTTCTTAGTATTTGAAAGGAGTCCTGATGTGGCACTGCAAAGTCTGTTTGAACTGGACTGTAAAGTCTGTTTGAACTGCAAGGTCTGTGGTTCAAGCTCACTAGTCACTCCTTGGAAACCCTTATACAGGTCACTCTGAGCTGGAAGCGACTCAACAGTAATTAACAACAGCAATAACAATATTATTTGAAAAATTCAGGAGAATGGTGACATATTTTATTACGAGGCAGTTAAATTCTTTTAACCTAAATTCTTACTTGTTGTTGTTGTTAAGTGCCGTCGAGTCAATGCCGACCCATAGCGACCCTGTACAGGGTTTCTGAGGCTGTAAATCTTTACGGGAGCAGAACTCCTCATCATTCTCCCGCAGAGCAGCTGGTAGTTTCAAACTGCTGACCTTAAGGTTCACAGCCCGATTCGTAACCACTAAGCTAGGGGAACATAAATGATTTACTGAGATCAAAGCATGAAACAGAGGCAAAAACAGAAAAGGTATCTGCCCTTCGCTTTGAATAACTTGGCACAACACCTTTTCCAATATATCCTTGACTATTCAACAGAGATTTGCCAATTGTTCTTCAGAAAATATTTGTGAAAATAATTTCTAGGAAAAACAGAGTTTGGGTATTATAAAAACATAAAGACACTATAAATCAAATTGTTGCTATTGAATGCCAAGTACTGTTCAATAGCCTAAGAAGTTATTTTCACTTATCATTGGCTCACATTCACGTTGGTTGACTTGGCTTGGTTTCTAGAATTCTTTGGATTTTATGTGGAGGCGCCACAAATCTATTTCCATTAATTGAGCCACGTACTGCTCTTTGTAGCAAAATGTCACCGTGGTCAATTCGGTTAGCTAAAATTCAACAGGGCTAAAGTAAATAAAAACTCCATAAGTAGAGAAAACACTAAGATATGATCAAATTTGTAACAGATCTCCAAAAGTGTTTCAACCTCCTAGTTCTATTTAGAGTCAGAGAATATGTAAAAGAAAGTTAAGCACACATCTAACTGCCCAGAGCATTTACTGCTTGATATATCTCAACATCTGATCTAACCTTCCTTTAAACTGAAATGCCCATTGCGTCCTTAGTTTCAAAAATAGCAAATACATGGCTAGGTAAACAAAAGCTTCCATCTCTTATTACAAGGGAATGTGACCGTTTCTACCTTACCTTCTCCTATTTTCTGTTGTTAGTACCCGTCTTCTATTCCCTGATCACACCCTATTGTCTCATTTGCACATAATAATTTGTTGTTTCCAATCCAGAGGGAATCCACATTTGCTTCAAACCTTGTCTGTAGATGAATAGTGTATTTTCTACATGTTTAAAAATATAAACTACTATTATATGTATGAGAATACTGGTATGATTCACAAAATATGGATTCACTTAAAATGGTTTATTGATTCATAGTACAAAATTGTCATAATGCACTTATAATAAAGTGATTTTAAAGCATTTTACACATTTCAAAATATTCTGAAATTTATTTTTGATACTATGTTTAATCATAGAAAGCAAAACTATATCTGTTAAATATAATAGGAGAAAATTCAAAGTAACATCTGGAATTAGATAATAAGAGAAATAATCTACTGTACCATATTTAATGGTTGTGTTAGCTTAAGATAGAACTGTATTTGATTTGGAGTCCTGGTGTGGTGCTGTGGGTTAATGCACTGGACGGCAAAGTCAGTTTGAATCACAAGGTTGGAAGTTCAAGCTCATCAGCCGTTCCTTGTAAATCCTATGTAGGGTCACTGTGGGTCAGAACCAACTCAATGGCACTTAAGAGCAACAGCATATTTTATTTTGTATTTAACTCTCTTCCACTGAGGTCAAGATTTCAATAAGCATCATATTGTTCTTACTATAAACTCACAATAAAATATAAAACCTAGCTTGACTTTTATCCAAAATACCATGAAGGAGGAAAAATATCACTCACTATCTTCGCATTGTTGTTGTTGTTGTTGTCAGGTGCCATTGAGTCGGAACTGACTCATAGTGACCCCATGCACAGCAGAATGAAATAATGTCCGATCCTGGGCCAACCTCACTACCGCCGCCACACTTGACGCCATCAATGATGCCACCTGGCCAATCCATCTCATTGGGGGTCTACCTCTTTTTCTCTGACCTTCCATCTTACCCAGCATGATATCTTTCTTCAGCGACTGTTCCCTCCTGACAATTTGTCCAAAGTATGAGAGACGAAGTTTAGCTATCGTGGACTCAAAGGAGCACTCTGGCTGAGCTTCTTCCAAAACAGATCTATTGGTTCTTTTGGCAGACCAGGGCACTTTTAGTATTCTCCTCCAACACCACAATTCAAAGGCATCAATTATTCTACTATCTTCCTTATTCACTGACCAGCATTCACATCCATATGAGGTTATTGAAAATACCATAGCTTGGGTCAGGTGCACCTTAGTCCTCAAGCTGGCATCTTTGTTCTTCAACACTTTAAAAAGTTCCTGTGCAGCAGATTTGTCTAATGCAATACGTCATCTGATCTCTTGACTGCTGCTTCCACGAATGTTGATAATTGATCCAAGAAGAATGAAGTCCTTGACAGCTTCAATCTTTTCTCCGTTGATAAGAATGTTGTTTATTGGTCCAGTGATGAGGATTTTTGTTTTCTTGATATTGAGTTGCAATCCATACCGAAGGCTGTGTTCTTTGTTCTTCATCAGTAAATGTTTCAAGTCGTCTTCACTTTCAGCAAGAAAAGTTATATCATCTGCATATCGCAGATTGTTAACGAGTCTTCCTCTAATCCTGACGCCATATTTTTCTTCTTAGAACCCGGCTTCTCATATTATTTGCTCAGCATACAGGTTGAAATAAGTATGGTGAAAGAATACAACCTTGTCGCACACTTTTCCCAATTTTAAAACATTCAGTGTTCCCATCCTCTGTTCAAACAACTGCTTCTTGGTCCAGGTACAGATTTCTCAGAAGTACAATTAAGTGTTCTGGAATACTCATACTTCTCAATGTTGTCCATAGCTTGTCATGATCCACACAATCAAAAACCTTTGCATAGTCAATAAAGCACAGTTAAACATCTTTATGATATTCTCTGCTTTCAGCCAAAATCCATTGGACATTGGCAAGGATATCTCTCATTCCACGGCCTCTTCTGAATCCAGCTTGAACCTCTGGAAGTTCTCTGTCAATGCATGATTGTAGCCATTTCTGTATTACCTTTAGCAAAACTTTGCTTGCTTGAGATATCAAAGAGATTGTCCGATGATTTCTGCATTCCATTGGGTCACCTCTCTTTGGAATGGGCATAAATATGGATCTTTGCATACTTTGTCATATTTCTAAATCTATGATGACTTTTCATAATAAAAAAGAACACTTTTTGGATCCAAGTAGTTTCAGAAGTCATATCAGAAAATTAATATAAAAAATGGAATTTTATTTAGTAATGATGATTTCTTATGAACTGTGTCTTAAGAAATAGATAATAAAACATATTAAGAATCATGAAGTAGTTCCATGATAGAGTCAATAGGTCAAATTCATTATTTGAAAAAAAAGAAAAGTAAGGAAATTTTGGATTACTACCAGCATATAGGAATCCTGGTGTGGCGCTGTGGGTTAATGAGGTGAACATAAAGTCAGTTAGAACCACAAGGTCAGCAATTCAAGCTCACCAGCAACTCCTTGGGAACCCTATAGAGGGTCGCTATGAGTAGGAATTGACTCAGCAGCACTAAACAACAACAATCAGCATATATAATTCTAGGTATGAATTTACTGGGATCAAGAATACATAAAAAGTTAAAGTGAATTAACAATCCATATGCAAGAAAGATGTGGAATTTGAACAAATTGACCCTTACTGTCTGACCAGAAATGTGTGCTCTAAAATCCCATAGCAACTTTTGAAAGTATTGCATTTGAAATTACCCAGGTAAATTAAGGATCCCTTGGTTGGTGCAGTGGTTCACAGGCTTGAGAGCTAGCCTGGTAACTGAAAAAAAATGGAGGTTTGAATCCATCCAGAGGTATCTCAGAAGAAAGGCCTGGCTATCTACTACTGAAAAAGCAAACATTGAAAACCCTACTAAGCACAAGTCTACTCTGTCACACATAGGGGTGCCATGAATTGAAGCTACTGTACAACAACTGTGTTTTTTGCTTTGTTTTGTGTTTGCAAGAGAGGAGGGGAGGTAACTTGAATTATTAGGTATGATTAAAAATATAATTTCATGCTCATCAAGGGACACAAACAACACTGACGTGATGGTGAAAAGGAACAGTTTGTTTTGAGGTAACTGAGGAACTTGCTCAGCTAGGAGAACCAGATGTTAGCAAAAGAGAGAAAGATAGTTACCAACAAAAATAAATAATGTCATAGTGAAAAGTTCATTAAGAAATAAATATTTACCTAGAAAGAGCAGACAGAGTTGTGGGGTTTTTTGTTTTTTTTTTGCTTCGTTTTGCTTTTAAAACAGTAGAAATTACTATGAAATGTATAAGTAAAAAAAGAAATATGACTGGGCACATAAAAGGATAGAGTTTACTGTTTCTAAACCTTGACTCAATTGTCAATCTATTCTCTTTATAATTCACCTGGTGTGAGGCTGCGGGTTAGTACACTGATTTGAACCACAAGGTTGGCTGTTCAGGTTTACCAGCTGCTCCTTGGAAACCCTCTACAGGGTCTCTTTGAGTCACTTGGAGTCCTGGTGTGGTGCTGTGGGTTAATATTCTGGACTGCAAAATCAGTTTGAACCACAAAGTTGGTGGTTCAAACTGAGAATGGGTATTTGAAAAGAATAGACACCACAGAAAATATGGGTAACTTTAGACTGATGTGTAGAGTTAGACTAAAACTTGCTCACCAGAGTAAATATAAATGTCAATAAAGTTAAGGTATATTTCATAATGCTTTTAAAAAACAATCAAAACAAAATAAGTGATATTTATTTATACAGCACACATGTCTCTCAAGAGTTGATACAGTCTAAAGTATAAAGGATACCATTAGAACTCTTGGAAGTAGTTGTTATTAAACAACACTGCTGCAAAGGGTCCTGTTAAAGTACTAAAGATAAAATATATTGCTTTGAGCACAAAGGTGTGCTAGACCCAAGTCATGATATTTTCAGTCACTTTATATGCATGGGAAATCTTGACAATTAATAAGGAGGATCTGATAAAAATTGATGTGTTTGAATTATGGCATTGGCAAAGAATATTGACTATACCATGGACTGCCAGGATAATGAACAAATATGTTTTGGAACAAGTATGGCCAGCTGCTCCAACAAGTGTTTGAGAAGGTGCAGAAGAATGAGGACTCTCATACACTGTTTGTGGGTTTTAAAATGATGGTAGTGGTGGTGGTTGTATACCATAGAGTCGATTCTGACTCATAGCAACCCTATATACGGTTTCTGAGACCTGTAAATCTTTATGGGGGCAGAAAGCCCCATCTTTCTCCCTGGAATGGTTCGTAGTTTTGAAGAGCTGACTGTGAGATTATGAACCCAACTCGTAACCACCACCAAAACTCCTTATTAAAATGATACAACCACTTTAAAAAATTAGCTGTTTCTTATATTTAAATATATTTTGTTGTTGTTGTTAGGTGCCATCTAGATACCTACCACATAATTCAGTTATTTCATGCCTAGGTGCTTACTGAAGAGAACATAAAGCATTGTCAATTCAAAGTTTGTACATGAATAATTACAACAGCTTTATTTATATGTGTCAAAATGTTAGAAACAACCTAAAGTTTCATCATTAGGTGAATGTATTAGCACAGCAATAGAATACAAGTACTCCTTAGCCATAAAAAAATGACTTATTGTTACATGGATAAAACTCAAAATAGTTATACTGAGTGAAAAGCAACACATGAAAGAGTATATACTAGATGAAATTATTTATATGAAACACTAGGAAATTAAGCCTATCTACACTTACAGAAAATAGTTCAGTTTGTGCCTGGAAAGGGAGTCTGGGTGTGGTGCTATAGAATAAATACTGGACTGCTAACCACAAGTTTGGTGGTTCAAACCCACCAGTCACTCCTCAGAAATTCTATACAGGTCATTATGAGTTGGAATCGACACAACAGCACTTAAAAACAACAACATGGTTGACTTGCTTCTTGAAAGTGACAATGGAAAGACTTTGTTCCTTGCACTTTGGAAATGCTATCAGGAAGGACAAGTCCCTGGAGAAGGACATCATTTTTGGGTCAGCAAAAATGAGGGAGACTTTTAATGAGATAGATTAACAAACTGACAACAACAATAGAATCAAACATAACAAAAATTGTTAAGATGGCACAGGACTGAGCAGTGTTTTAATCTATTTTTCATATGGTATATATGAGACAGAACCAATTTAAGGGCACATAACAACAATAACAAATATAGATTTAAGAATAATTAAGCAGATTATCAAACTTTCAGAGTGACCTTTTAAACATGCATATGTTACTCCTCTACTTACAATGCTTCAGCAGCCACCATTGCTCACAGGATAAATACCAATTCCCTTCTAGGAGCACATCAAACAAGGCTCTAGTCACACAATTCCCTTCAAATCCCCCTCATGTGCCGATAATTTTAAATACACCAAATCTTAACTATTTGCAAAGGGTTTAGTGTTCAATTCTGACTTACTCTCCACAAATCTTGGTTTGACACTATAGGATAAGCACTGGAATGCAAGGTTGATTTGAAAAGCAAGATTGGTGGTTCAAATTCTTCAGTCACTCCTCAGAAACCCTATGCAGGGTCACTATGATTCAGAAGTCAAAGAGACATATCAACAACAGCTCATTTTCCAGTTCTTTTGAACTTAATTTTCTCTTTGAGCTCATTTGTTTGCTTAATTATTGCCTATTTGCTGCAACAGTCAGAGCATGGGCTACTTTCTCTTCAAAATTTCTCTAACACAGCAGTACAAAATGAGTGGACTTTTCTTTGTAGACCCATGGATCTATTATGCCTTGTTGGTTGCTGTTGTTAATTGCCATCAAGTCAGCTTTGATTCATGGAAATCTTATGTAAAACAGAACAAAATGTTGCCCAATCCTGCACATCTTTATTGTGTCTCTTCAGTGATGTTGTCTGTGTATTTTGAATATCTTTTAGCCTGAGGTGTTTATCTTCCAGCACTATATCACACACTATTTTGTTGTGATACACAGAATTGTTGCTGTGGGCTAATGCGTCAGACTGCAAAGTACTTTGAACTGCAATGTTGGTGGTTCAAGCTTACCAACTGCTGCTTGGAAACCCTATACAGGGTCGCTATGGATCAGAAGTGACTCGATGGCACTTAACAATAACAACAACAATTTTAACAAGTACATCACCATGTTTTTCTTCCTAGTTTCTCTTAGTCAGTGGCAGCTCTGCTGAAACGTCTCCACTATGGGTGATCCTACAAGTATTTGGAATACCAGTAATATAGTTTCTAGTATCACTGTAACACATAAGTCACCACAGTAACACAAACTGAAAGACTAGTGGCAGAATGATTTGTTTACTGGTTCCCAATGTCTGTATATACATTTTTAAAAACTAAATAAATACTAAATAAATAGAGATATACTTTATTCTTTTTTGACTGCTGTTTCCATGAGTGTTGTTAGTGGATCCAAGAAGAATGAAGTCCTTTACAACTTCAATCTTTTCTCCATTGATAAGAATGCTGTTTATTGGTCCATCGGTGAGAATTTTTGTTTGAAGCAGCAGTCAAGAAATCAAACGACATGTTGCATTAAGCAAATCTGCTGCACAAGACCTTTTTAAAGTATTGAAATGCAAAGATGTTAGCTTGAGGACTAAAGTGTGCCTGACCCAAGCCATGGTATTTTCAATAGCCTCATATGCATGTGAAAGTTGGACAGTAAATAAGGAAGACCTAAGAAGAATTGATGCTTTTGAGTTATGGTGTTGGAGGAGAATATTGAAAGTGCCATGGGCTGCCCATAGAACCAACAGGGCCAAGATGGCCAAACTTCATTTCTCATACTTCGGACATATTGTCAGGAGAGAGCAGTCACTGGAGAAAGATATCATGTTTGGTTAAGTGGAGGGTCAGAGGTAGAAGCAGAATCTATGATGTGGAGAGATAGAGGGGCTGGAGACTCTAGACCCAGAGAGGGACGACCTAGGGGCAGGTTTGTAGGGTATACCCTTTGATTGGTTGATGATACATCGAGAGGATTGTAGCCATGACAATGGAACAATATAAGATAGGATGAATGTAAAGCTAATGTTCTCCCATGTAAACTATCACACAATTCACAATAAAACATTTAAATTCTAGCAGAATATGATAGAAATTAAAAGTTCAAAAATTTGTAACGAAGTACAAAGGAATAAGGATAGCCAAAACAACTTGGAAAAAATAACAAAGTTGGGGTAGATAGAGGTGATGTTACATTGTGGGAATTGCAATAAATGACATGAATTGCACTACATGAAATGCCTAAATACTTGAATGGAAAATTGTTCTGTTCTGTAATTTTAACCCAATTCAAAACAAAAAGCTCAAAAGTAAATAATTATAATGCAGATTAAAAACAACAACAAAACAGAATTTCAATACATAATTTTTACAATATTGTTGTTGTTGTTGTTAGGTGCAACCAAGTCAGTGCCAACTCATAGCTACTCAGTGCACAGCAAAATGAAACACTGCCCAACCCTGGGACAACCTCACTATTGTTGCCACACTTGAGCCCATCGA
>NW_006408584.1:795444-796667 GCF_000296735.1 Chrysochloris asiatica
ATATATATAAAGAAGGTTAACAAAACGCATGCTAATTGCATGGTACTTTTTTGATAAATTTGGCAATATAATTTTTTTAACTGCATATACCAAGTGTTTTGGAGTCTTGGAGTCTTGGTGTGTTACTGGAGTCTTGGTGTGTTACTGCATTGGACTACAAGATCAGTTTGAACCACCAGGTCAGAGGTTCATATCCACCAGTGCTTGGAAACCCTATACAGGATTGCTATGAATCAGGACAAATTTGACAGCACTTAACAACAACAACAAAGTGCTGGAGAAGATACAAAGGAATAAGGATTCTCATATACTGCTTGTGAGTATTAAAATGATACTGCCTGGTGTGGTGCTTTGGGCTAATGCATCAGACTGCAAAGTAGTTTGAACTGCAAGGTCGGTGGTTCAAGCTCACCAGCTGCTCCTTGGAAACCCTAAACATGGTCGCTATGGGTCAGAATCAACTCAACAGCACTTAACAACAACAACAACAACCACTTAAAGGAGTCCTGGTGTGGCGTTGTGGGTTAATGCACCAGACTGCAACCAGTTTGAACTGCAAGGTCGGTGGTTCAAGCTCACCAATTGCTCCTCAGAAACCCTATACAGTGTTGCTATGGGTCGGAACCAGCTCGATGGCACTTAATAACAACAACAAACATTAAAAAAAAAACTCAACTTTTTTTCATTTAGATATACATCTGCCACATATTTCAAATATTTTCTGCCTAGCGCTTTTTGAAGCAAAATAAAGCATATAAGAACCCAAAGATTTGCACATGAATATTCACAACAGCTTTATTTGAATAGTCAAAATACTAAAACAGCTAAAATGTTAATCATTAGCACATAAGTAGTATATAAGTATTACTCAACAGTTAAAGAATAACTATTACTACATGTAGAAACATGGATGAATCCCAAAATAATTACACTGAATAATAAGCAACACATGAAAGAGTACATACTAAATGAAATAATTTATACAAATCACTAGACAATGAAATCCATCTACAGTTACAGAAGGCAGTTCTGTTTATGCCTGGAAAGGGAATTGGCAGTGAGATATGGAGGGCAGTGAGAGGGAAGAAATACAAAACGCAGAACAAACTTTTATGGGTGATGAATATATTCACTATCTTGATTGCAGGGGTGTACCCAGGTACGAAAACACCAAATTGAAACGTGTACCTGGACCAAGAGGCAGTTGTTCTAACAAAGCATGG
>NW_006408584.1:797617-798840 GCF_000296735.1 Chrysochloris asiatica
CTATTTTGCCAGTCCATCTTGTCAAGGGTCTTCCTCTTTTACTTCTACACACCACTTTACCAAGAAGGGACTGATCCCTCTTGAAAATATGTCTGAAGTAGGAGAGGAAATGTACCATGATCCTTGTTTTTGAGGAGCTTGCTGATTGTATTTCTTCCAACACAGATGAGTTTGTTCTTCTGGCAGTCCATTGTATTTTCAGTACTCTTCTCCAACACCACAATTCAAATTTCATCAATTCTTCTATAGTCTTCCTTATTTATTGTCCAAACTTCACATACATATAAGGTTATTGAAAATACCATGATTTTAGTGAGGTATGATACAAAAACCATGTGAGATTCATGTCTGTCTTCCCCTTCTTTCACAAGAGAGAAACAGAATTAAACTCAAAATCAGTCCAAGGCTGATTCCTATGAATTAGAGGTCAGACATGCTTCTACCCCAAAGCCTTCCTTACCTCATTCTAACATCAACCATCCCTCCCACAATACTTTCTCCTTTACATCTGGGTTTTGCTAAGTCATTACAATGGCCACACAGAACTCATAACAGTAGTAAAATTTTGGGGCTTATTAGGTAACTGAACAGGATGCAATTCAGGATCAAAAAAGCTCAGGCCACAGTAGTTCTCCAGTCAGGAATACCTCTTCGGCAATAAAGCTGCAGGCACAACTCACTCTTGTCTTTAGCCTCTCAGCCAAGAGATCCCTTGGCCTCTGCCCTGCTCAGGCAAGTGATTGTTGTTGTTAAGTGCTGCTGAGTCATTTCCAACCCATAGTGACCCTGTATAAGGTTTCCGAGGAGTGGCTGGTGAGCTTGAACTGCAGACCTTTCAGTTCAATGGGCTTTGCAGTCTGGGGCATTAACCCACAGGACCACACCAGGACTCCTCGTTCAGCCAGTCTGTGAATGCCCCAAGGGTGCATTTTACAAGTCAGCCTCCTGCCAGTAAGCACTCAGTCCCTGGACCTAGAGTCCAAAGCTGCTAGCTTTCCATACCACTACCTCTGCCTCCATCTCTGCCATTGCCTTTGCGGTTGCTACTTTTCTAAATAGAGGTCTTATAGCCCATTCATTCTCTTCCTTCTTGATGGTCCTGAGACCATCTTTCCTTCTTCAGAGAGGGATCCTTTGAAACCTAGCTGGGTGTTAAAATTAACCAATTCCAAGGTTAGAATCCTGTATACCTTATTTGCATTGCTCCACCAGTTGATGGGAAT
>NW_006408584.1:799935-808697 GCF_000296735.1 Chrysochloris asiatica
TTGTTATGGTCCACACAGTCAAAAGCCTTTGCATAGTCAATAAAGCACAATCAAACATCTTTTTGCTCTCAGCCAAGATCCATTTTATGTGTGCATGTTTATCCCTATCTCATGTCTTCATCTGAACCTGGCTTGAGTTTTAGCAGTTTCCTGTTGATGTACTACTGTGATGGGTTTTGCATTATCTTCAGCAAAATGGTACTTGCATGTGATAGTAATGATATTGTTCACTCATTTCCACATTTTATTGAGTTACTTCTCCTTGGAACAGGCACAAATATGGATCCCTTCCAATCTGTTATCCACATAGCTGTCTTCCAAATTTCTTGGCATAGATTAGTGAATGCAACCAATGCTGCATCTGTTTATTGAAAGATTTCAATTTATATCCATCAATTCCTGCAGCCTGTTTTTAGTCATTACCCTCAGTACAGGTTGGACTTCTTCTTTCAGTACCATCAGTTTTTGATTATATGCTACCTCTCGAAATGGTTGAATATTGACCATTTATTTTTCATACAGTGACTCTGTGTATACCTTTCATCTTCTTTTGATGCTTTCTGCACCATTCAATACTTTGTCTCTGGCATTCTTCAATATTTAAAGTTGAGGTTTGAATTTTTTATTCAGTTTTTTCAGCTTGAGAAGTACTGAACATGTTCTTTCAGTTTGTTTCCCTAACTCCAGGTCTTTGCACAATGCCTTATAATGTTTGAGTTTGTGTTCTTGAATTTCCTTTTGAAATAGTCTATTCAGCTCTTGGAGTTCCTAATTTCTTCCATTTGCTTTAGTATCTCTATGCTGGAGAGCAAGTTTCAGTCTCTTCTGACTTCCATTTTAGTCCTTTCTTTCTTTTCTATCTTTTTAATGAACTTTTGTTTTCTTCCTGTATGATGTTCTTGGTGACATCTAGCAACTCTTTTGATTTTTGGTCATCAGTTTTTAATGCATCAAATCTGCTCTTGAGATGATTTCTAAATTGAGATGGGATATGTTCAAGTTCATATTTTGGCTCTTGTGGATATTTTTAAATTATCTTCAACTTCAGCCTTAACTATAATATATGAGCAATTACCATTCTGTTTAATAGTAATCTATAGATGTCACCTGACTTGACTCTATGCAGATCCTAAAAAAAGGGTCTTAAGAGATAAGTTACTGTTATTTAAGCTATTGGTATACTATTGTATTTTCTGTTTGAACTGTTAGGTCAGCGGTTCAAGCTTACTAGCCACTCCCCGGAAACCCTACACAGGGTTGCTGTGAGTCAGAACCAACTCGATGGTACTTAACAGCAACAATAACAGAGCCTGTCATAAGCTTCCAAGAGCTTTATGCCAATATGAGATTATTTGTTCTAAAATTTAATAATTACATTCTGAGTGCTGTTTTAAAGAACCAATGAAAAATTCATGAGATAGAGTTTATTAAAAATATTGAAAACTGCAAAGCATCAAGTAAGTATTAATGTATTCAGCTGTCAGAAAATGCTACTCCATATTCATTGAAGGAAAAAAAAAAGAGAAGGTTAATTTTTTTTTCAACTGAAATATGCAATAGGATGTTGTTGTATTGCTGTGTGCTGTTGAATCAACTTAGATTCATGGTTACTCAGTATAATTGAGTAGAACTAACCCATAGCATTTGCTAGGTTGTGATCTTTATGAGAACAGATAGCCAGGACTTTTCTTCCAAGTAGTGGCTACTAGATTTGAATGATCACTTTCTAGTTAATAGTCATGAGCTTAACCATTGCACCACCAGGATCCTGCATAGGATAAAGGGCTTCATTTCTCTTATCTTCAGTAGTTCTGCTGTAAACAGGTCACTCTGATTTGTCAATACTGCTTTTTATCTTCTTTAACCATGGTCTACTATTTCTATTTGATTTTCTGTTCTTGTCCCACATAGATTCATGGTTGCCACTTTCTATTGAAAAAGAAGAAAGGCACATGGCCCTCTCAATGCATTAATCTCTGAGGCACTTTCTCCTTTTCAATAGAAAGATTTATAGCCTTTCACTATAAATTGGAACCATCTTGATGGCATGCAACAACAACAGTAAAAACATTTGGATTGAATACTTACATTGAACATTGAAGAGGGAATTCTGGAAATATTTTGAAGTTAGAGCCAGCAGAAGTGACTGATGGAATAGGTGCAAATGTGCATGGAAGAAAGGGATCAAAGATAACGAAGGTTTCTGGCTTGTGCAACTGAAAAGATGGAGCATCCTTTGATAAAGAAAGGGATAGTGAGTTTTGCAAAAAATTATGTGGTTTTGGCACACTGAGTTGGAAATGCCTGGTAGAGATCTCTGTGGAGATGTTGACTGACAACAGAAGTATTTACAAATTCAAGGAATAAATCTGGGCTGGAAATGTAAATTTGGGGATTTATGGTTTATGAACAGCATTTAAAGTCGCAAAAAGGGATGAGATCAGCAACGAAATGAGCACAGACTAAAACATCAACCTAGTCAATGATATGGGTGGTCATCAACATGGAGACTGAGACCCAACCTCCCTGCTATTTAGTTCACAGCTGTCCTA
Organism: Chrysochloris asiatica; assembly: GCF_000296735.1. Lineage (NCBI taxonomy): Eukaryota > Metazoa > Chordata > Mammalia > Afrosoricida > Chrysochloridae > Chrysochloris > Chrysochloris asiatica. The sequence continues at coordinate 802,488 of NW_006408584.1, forward strand.
CACAGTGGCATCATTAAATGGGTGCCAGGGTGGAGACTACACTGGGTGACACTGTCTGAGGGGGGACACCAAAATGATGGTCTATAAAATTTTTATGCAATGTTTCAGCAGAAATTTATTAGTATTTTTAGCAAAAATAAATAAAAATTAAAAGTTTAGTAGTAATCTATAGATGTCACCTGACTTGACTCTATGCAGATCCTAAATAAAGGGTCTTGAGAGATAAGTTATTCCTGTATTTAGTAAGAATAATATTTTTGAAGTCTAATTTACATGCATCACTGTACCTACAAGGCTAGAATTCTATGCTAATTTACTTTTTGAATCTTCTAATATGCTAGGGTCAGAGCTGTAAAATGGAAAAAGAGAAAAATTCTTATGACATTAAAGAAACGTATCGTTTTATTCAAATTTATTGTCATCAAAAGACTTTGTTAAATCGGTAGGGGTAGAGATTTATCAGTAAGAAGAAAACATGATGTCTACTGGTGTGGCGCTGTGGGTTAATGCGCCAGACAGCAAAGCCATTTAAACAGCAGAGTCAGTGGTTCAAGCTCACCAGCTGCTCCTCGGAAACCCTATACAGGGTTGCAATTGGTTGGAACCAACTTGATGGCACTAACAACAACAACTGGTATTTATTATCCTAAAACTGATCTCATTTTACAACTGGTCCTTGGTGTTGCGAAAATAGCATGGGAGCAGTATCTGAGCTCCTCTAACTTCATGAGGAGGAAAAAAAATTACCACCAAAGTCAATCATGTGAGACAGATATCAGTCATGCCTCCACCCAGCAATCCTTTTGCCGATTCTGACATCAAGCGTCCTTCCAACAGCGCTCTACACTTCTCGGCTGGGTTCAATAATTCATTGCATTGGCCACAGAGAAGTCGCAGAGCATACTCACAGTTAGCGGTTTATTAGGGAAATAACAGGTTACAATTCTGGTTGAGGAACACTCAGGAGACAGTTTTACAATCAAGTTAGCCTCTTCTTAGCTGTGTTTGAAGGCACACATTCTCTGACTTTTGAGACTTTAACCTAAACAACCCTACATGGACAAGTATTACAAAATTCTTTTAATCCTACCAATAAGTGCTCAGAAGTACCTCATGTACCAGCAAGTCTCCTGCCAAAGGCACTCAGTTTTCTTTCCCCCCACCACCCTTGCATCAGTAAGCCTAACTCCACTTGTAAATGCCCACAGGCACCCTACTCTACCAGCAAGTCTCCTGCCATAAGGCATTCAGTTATCTTAACATGTGGCTTGAGAAACCAACTGCTCAGTCTTCTGCAGGTCTCCTGTTTCTGTTGCCTCTGCTGCTACTGTTTCTCTACCAGCCACTGCTTTGTGCAATCTCTCACTATCTCTGGTATCACAAGTCTCTGTCTCCTTGGTCCAGAAGGTTCAGCATAATTATCATGATTCCAAAGATACATTTCCCTCTTGGCACTTCTTCCTACATAATGCTGAGATTCCCTCCTCCGGCCTCTGAGATAGTTCACTTTTAACCTACTGAGATGGCAAAACTGACCAATCCCTTTGTTAGTGTCCCATACATCTTATTTACATGGTCTCATTCTCTACTATGGAATCCTGGTATGGCATTGCAGGTTACTGCAATGGACTCCAAGGTCAGTTTGAACTGCAGGTTGGCAGTTCAACTCACCAGTCGCTCCTTGGAAACTCTATATAGGGTCGCTATGTGTTGGAACTGACTCAACAACACTTAACACCAACAACAATCTCCACCTCAGGATTGCTATGAGTAAGAACCAACTCCATGATACTTTTAAACAACATTCCCCACTGGCACCATGTCCCTTATTCATATTATTAGCACTCTATCCAGCTTCCTTGGTGGACCTCAAGTACCTCATACATGCATAAAATTATTGAGTCCTGGTCTGGCACTGTGGGTTAATGCACCAGACTGAAAAGACATTTGAACTGCAAGGTCAGTGGTTCAAGCTCACCAGCTGCTCCTTGGAAACTCTTTACATGGTCGTTATGGGTTGGAGCTCACTGGATAACACTTAACAACAACAACAACATCTAGTCATTTGGCAAGAGTTACAAAGTTACTATGGCTAGAAAAGCCATATCAAGTAATTCACAGCATCACAGGTATTATTTTTATTTTCTTCTAGATTTATTTTCTTCTTGTTTAGAGTAATAATAATAGATACTTTATAAATATGATTTACTCTTGGAACAAGATTTTGCTATTATATAATAAATGTTATTAAAATCATATATTAACTTAAAGGGAACTAAAGGAATCAAGTCAAAGTGAATACCTTGGACTTCATACTTCAGTATATTGATATTCGATTATAGGCTACCTCTTGAAATAGTTGAACATTAACCATTTCTTTTTGGTACCGTGACTTTGTATATACCTTCCATCTTCTTTTGATGATTTCTGCATCACTCAATATTTTGTCCTTGGAGTTATTCAGTATTGCAAATCAAGGCTTGAATTTCTTTTCTTTAGTTCTTTCAGCTTGAAAATTGCTGAGAATGTTCTTTCCTTTTGTTTTTCTAACTCCAATTTTTGCACATTTCATTATAACGCTTTATACTTGAGATATCCTTTCAATTTTTTTTCTTTTCAACACTTTGACTTCCTCATATCTTCTACAAGCTTTAGCATCTGTACACTGGAGAGCAAGTTTCAGTCTCTTCTCATATCCATTTTGATCTTTTCTTTCTTTCTCATTTTTTTAACTACCTTATCCTTTCTTCCTATATGATGCTCTTAATGTCTATATCTATATAAAAATAATAACAGTAAAGAATGAAAATAAAACTACATGACTAAATAACATTAAATAACAATTGTTTACTATCTTATATTTGAAATTTTCTGTTCAAACTCAGTTATTACTAAAGTAGTCTGTTATTTTTTATTTTAAAGTTTATGATGATAGATTGGTCTTGAATGTGTAGGATATGTGTTAGTCTTTGTCATTATCTCTATCTATAATATATCTGAAGATAAATTAAGAATTTGGATGTCGTTCCACCTTCGTTATTTCTAATGACTTTGATATACTTGACACCATCATAAAATTGTAACTTAAGCTGTCCTTATACAGTGTTTGAAGGTACTTTTAAAAGTCTCCTTGTACAGGAAGGTCAATGTGGAATAAATGAGGAAATCCTCCTCCTTAAGAATATTTACACAACTCCAAACAAAGAGAATGAACCTCTCTTCTATCTTTTTCATTAAATAAACAATCTGTATGGGAAAGCCATATGCCCTAGAGATTGCAGATATAGCACCTTTTTTCTGTGTGTGGAGTTCTGAAGGCAACAGGAAATGAAAACAAATGAGAAGTAAGCATTAATTTCTGGCAGGAAAATTATGTATCCGGATTCAAAACTGTATGAAGGACAAAGATCTAAACATGATATTCACAGGGAACCATTTGAGCTGAGAACAATGCTTTATTTTATATTTTGATCAAGCTACAGAGAAAGTATGCAACATTCCAAATAACACAGTTTGTGTAAAACAGTTTAACCTTTTTCTTTTTAACAGTCAAAGAAATGTGCCCCTAAAGATAGGATAAAATTTAACTTGTGTAACTATCATAATTTCAAAAACAGGAATTGACTAAGTAAGAAAATTTTAGTAATATGATACTTCATTAGATCCCTCACTAATCCCTGTACACCCTACAAACAATATAATATTAGAATTTTGTTCAGATCTCGGGCATTGTTTAATTCAAAATAAATGCATAAAAAATAACAAGGATTGTAAAGGGACCTGCAACCTGTGATGAATAAACCATAAATGTGCTGAAAATAAGAACACTTGGGCAAAAAATCACAGTTGCTTCCAAATATTTAAAGGTATAACATAAGGAAGAGGGACTTTAGTTGCTTTATATCATTCCAAGCAAAAGAATTAGAACAATGGATCTTTTTTTCTAGTTAGGAAATGCTTTGATGCTCAAAATAACAAATAACTTCACAAAAGTTGGAGCTGCTTCGTAAAAGAACATGTTGCCAGTGATTTTTACATTACTGAATATATTAAAGGAAGCATGGTCAGAAGTCATAAAGGATACTGCTCAGGAGATACACACACTCCATGAGGCAGCTCACATGATTATTACATCAGGATGCCAAACCCAAACTCACTGCCATGGAGAAGATTCTGACTCATAGCGACACTGTAGGACAGACTACATCTACTCCTTGGTGTTCCCAAAGCTGTAAATCTTTATGGAAGAAATCTGCCATATCAATCTTCCTTGGAGAAACTGGTGGGTTTGAACTGTTGATTCTTTGTTTAGCAGCTGAGCACTTCAACTACTGTTCCATCAGAGCTCCTCTGCATTAGAGAGCTTCCTATAGAGGTTTTTCTGTTGATTCTGACTCATAGTAACCCAGTATAGTGTTTCTGAGTTAGTGGCTGTTTGGTTTGAACCAAAGATCTGTGGTTAACAGTCCAATGCTTACCAAACAGCACCATACCAGGACTCCTCATGTGAAATTTGAATAATAATGGTTTATTACACTAAGACACTTTTCAACATTAAGACTACTTGGTTAAATCTGACAAATAGAGGAGTGAGTTGGAAACAATTTTAACACAGCAGCTAATTTATTGGCCTCAAGGTGCACGCTTCCTAATGAAGACCTCTTGCAATATACAAGGCTGTATCATAGTTAGTTTTATGCATCAACTTTGCTAGGATCTGGTGCCTAATTGATTGGGCTATTTGGTATTTTATAATGTAGTTACATATCATTAAATCGATTGGTCTTAAGTACATTGTTTTTGTTGTTTTTAGGTGCCAACAAGTTTCGCCATCCTTGTTTCTAAGAAGTTTTTTTTGACTGTGCTTCCTCCAAGATAGATTTTTTTCATTCCTTTAACAGTGCATGATATATTCAATATTCTTCTCCAACACCACAATTGGATTGCATTATACACACCAGTTTTCCTTTCTCATTGACCAGCTTTTACATGCATATGAAGTTATTGAAAAAAACCATAGCTTTGGTTAAGTACACCACACTCATCAAGTGACATTTTTGTTTTAACACTTTAAACAGGTCTTTTTCTGCAGATAGGGTCATGAAACATGTTTGATTTTGTTTTTTTTAGCACTGCTTCCATGGATATTGATTGTAGATTCAAGAACAAAATTTTTGACAACTTCAATTTCTTTGCGATTCCTCATGATGTTGTTTACTGGTCCCCTTAAAATAAGTTTTATTTTCTTTATGTTGAGAGCTAATCCATATGTAAAGTTGTCTTTCCCTTCATCCATAAGTGCTTCAATTGATCTCCACTTTCAGTAGTCATGCTCTATAATCTGCATATCTAAGATTATTAATGAGTTTTCCTCTTATCCTCATGTCACACATTACCTTCCATAAAATTGGTTCAGCCCTCAACCAATATGATTAAGGCTGAAAGTGCCAAAAAGAAATTTTCCTGAGGTGTATTCTACCTCCAGACTATAATTGGGCATTTTCCAGAACTCCCTCACTCTTTTTTCTTTCCATCATCTTTATATATTTGAGGACACAAGACTGCAGGAATCTACCTGTTACCTGCTGACTTAGACTTCTCAGACCAAGATTGGTGTTGTTGTTGTTAGGTGCCATCGAATGGGTACCGACCCATGGTGACCTTACAAACAGCACAACAAAACATGGCCCAATCGTGGGCTAACGTCACCACTGTTGCCACGCTTGAGTCCATCGATGCTGCCACTTGGCCAATCCATCTCGTTGGGGGTCTTCCGCTTTTTCTCTGACCCTCCACCTTACTAAACATGATATCCTTCTCCAGCGACTATTCCCTCCTGACAATATGTCCAAAGTATGAGAGACAAAGTTTAGCCATCTTGGCCTCTAAGGAGCACTCTGGCTTCACTTCTTCCAAAATGGATCTGTTGGTTCTTTTGGTAGCCCAAGGCACTTTCAATATTCTCCTCCAACACCATAACTCAAAAGCATCAATTCTTCTACTATCTTCCTTATTCACTGTCCAGCTTTTGCATGCATATGAGTTTACTGAAAACACCATGGCTTGGGTCTGGCGCACCTTAATCCTCAAGCTGACACGTTTGCTCGTCAACATTTTAAAAAGGTCTTGCGCAGCAGATTTGCCTAATGAAATATGTCGTTTGATCTCTTGACTGCTGCTTCCGTGAGAGTTGATAGTTGATCCAAGAAA
>NW_006408584.1:809915-842252 GCF_000296735.1 Chrysochloris asiatica
TTCTTCCATTTGCTTTAGCATCTCTACGCTAGAGAGCAAGTTTCAGAGTCTCTTCTGACATCCATTTTGACCTTTCCTTCTTTCTTGTCTTCTTAATGACTTTTTGCTCTCCTCACATATGATGTTCTTGATGTATCCCACAACTCTTCTGGTTTTCTGTCTTTAGTGTTTAACGTATCAAATCTGTTCTTCAGATGATCTCTAAATTCAGGTGGGATATATTCAAGGTCATAAAACCAAGAGTGGTTTTAGAGTAGTAGAATACTAAGGATGAGTTTTCTGTAGTGGTTTTTTGGTTTCTGGAATTGGTTCATAAATCTGGTTAGATTTAAATACTTAACTGACTACATTTTAAATTTTAATGAGTACATTTTGATGCCAATGACTACATTTTATATAAAATGAGCAGTGATTGCCCTGGAAATGATATGGCAACGTTTTTGTTGTGAAGTGTCTTTGAGTTGGTTACAACCTATAGGGAGGGACCCTGTATAGGGTTCTCCAGGAGTAGCTAGTGAGCTTGAATCACTGACCATGCAGTTCAAATGGCTTTGCAATCTGGCACACTAACCCACAGCCTCACATCAGGATCCCAAGTGATATGGCAATAGAAATAAACACAATATAAACATTGTATACTCCAAATATAATATCAGTGAAGACAAGGCAATGGGTAATTATATTTGATATATTGGACCTTTCTGTCAAACTAATGAATATAATAGCATTGACGGGCAGCTTCTACAAATTTTGGACAAATTGGAGAAAGAAAAATATGAGATGGTGGTGTAGATTATGTGCTGTGGAGTCTGTTCTGACTCATAGCGACCCTGTACAAGGTTTCTGAGGCTGTAAATCTTTACGGGAGCAGAAAACTCATCTTTCTCCCACAGAACAGCTGGTAGTTTTGAAATGCTGACCTGAGGGAAGCATCCCAATGAGAAAAAGGTGATGTAAGGGCCTTAAAATTTCCAATGCAAGCACTGCAAATATGATCTAAAAATTGCTATGTGTGTCCTGATAGAAAATCATATTCTCCTATAGCCACAGAGCTGAAATAGCTGAAAACCAAACTCAGTCTATCCTATGAGCCACAATACCAATGGAATTCTCAACATTTTAATATAGCTAATGTTAAAATCAGGGCATGTTAAAATAAAACAGTTGGCATAAGGTCCAAGGTCACAAATAATGACCAACAAGCAAAGCTACTTACTGAAATAATGGTTTACTTACATAGAGAGGAGATAAATAATTATCAGTCTCATATGCGAGGTTCATATGTAGATATCAGCCCACCATGGCCACCTGGTCTCACCCTGCAGCTGACATATGTCTGGTAGTCTTAAACATCCTTCTTTTATGCTACAAGCAAAAGATTCTGTTCTCTCCTCACTGGGAGCAGATATAGCAGAGGATTGACTAGGTGATATGTGATACACATTCTTAAGCAGTAAGTGGTACTTCAAAGGTTTATTTTGGAGAAAGAAAAATAAGGAAGAAGGAGAAACTGGGACAGAGGATGTCTTGGGACCCAGACTTTATTATCAAGGAATGTTCCTGGTCCAAGAGTTTGATTAAATGGTCCAGGTAAGAAACAGCATATAACAATAAAAGTTGAATCAGTCTGACCTATAGACTTTGGATTTGGCATTGCTGCACAATTATATGGAAACATTTCTAAAATAAATATATCTCCCTTTTTCTCAAGACCCTAGTTAAGACCGTCTGCTTCTGGGAACTGGCAAGGCCTGTTGGTTCTTTTCTCTCTATTCCTGTTTAGCCTGTAGCTACACCCATGAAACCATTTTCTGAGCGTCTTGCAGAGCCTGTTTAAGTTATTGCTAAACAAGAAACAATGATACTATAATGAAGTAGCAAACAAAGAAGTTGCATTACAATTTTTCCTTACTAAGATATAGGTTCTTATGTGGAAACTTATACATTCTTCAGCTAGTTATACATAATCATCTTGAGAGATTTTAGGAAAACAAGACAGTATATTATTTTAGATTCTGAGGTTTTTGAAGAAACTTAGTTCATGCTGTCAGCTTAGCGTTCTCAAGAAGCAACTACTGGTGATAAGCCATCAAAGAAGTTTTTATACATTATATTAATTTTCTCCTTCTTCCATATAGAAATTATATTTTAGTGTGTTTATATACTTAACTACACCTGTTGTCTAGTTTTTGCTTAGTTGCTTTGTTCACAGTGCACAGCAAAGTGTAGCCTTAGTTGAATTATAACTTTATTGTAAGACTATATCTCAAATAAAAACTGTAGATGTAACCTACAAAAAAATAAGCTCTGTATTGTCCTCAATAATTTTAAGAGTAGAAAAGAATCTTGAGATACAGAAATTTTGGGCTTGACATTTTTTAATACACTTTTTAATGGTTACATACTGTTCCACGGCAACTTGCTATATTCGTTTTTCATAATTAGATATTGAGGTTGTTTCTTTAAAAAAAAAAAAACTAAAAATAACTGCTTTGTACACAAAATTTTATACAAGTTTCTGATTATTTCTTTACTTTTCATCTTCAAGTTTGTAAAGCTTCATATGCACAAAATCATACTATATAATGAATTATCCAAATGCTTACCTATAAAGTGATTGTTACATGTGTTACGAGTTGTTAAGTACACACTTTTACAAAGATAACTATGCAAAGTTTCATACTCATGAAACTCCTATGCTCATGATATGCTAATTTACTCCATATTACCTTTTCAGACAAATTTTAAAGGTAGATCTAGTAACTAAAACTAATACCAAATCTTACTCTCTAATTGTCTACTGATTCTCTCCAACAAAAGACCCACTCGAAACTCTCCTGCTTGGACCGTCAGTTTTCCTCCTTCAAGATTCAGAATTTAAATAGCCCCTCCTATTGGAGTCCTTCCCTGTTTCCTTGTCCCTATTTGCTTTTTTTATTATAAATTGCAATAATTTATCTGTGTCTTAAGCATCTCAGTGCTGTTGTAACATAAATACTATAAGCAGATGACTTTAACAAACAAAAACTTATTTTCTCATAGCTTAGAAGACTAGAAGTTTGAATTCTTGGTGCAGGTTCTGGGGGAAGGCTTTCTTTTTCTGCTGGCTGTAGAGGAAATCCTTTTTCTTTGAGCTTCTGTCCTAGGAGATCACCGTGCAGTTTGGCATCTCTTTCCCCATCTCTGCTCCATACCTTTATTTGTTTAATCTTTCTTTTGTATCTCAAAATAGATTAACTCTAGGACAGTGAAATTAAGACATTTCCAGATAAATTGAAATTAAAAGAATTTGCGCAAAGCAGGCCAAGCTTATAAGAAATACTAAACAGAGTTCATTGCATGTAGAGCCAACAACAGCAGACAACAACCTAAATTTTATCTCCATGATAATATCACCCAGAATTCATCCGAAACATAGAAGTATCCAAAGTAAAACAAACCTACAAGACTGAAAATAGAGCACCAGAGATACCAGTTTGCAACAATAGCAACAGAAAAAAAAAAAAAACAATACCCACAAGGTAAGAGGACATAAAGTAGTTATATAACTCCCAAACAAAGAGGAAATCAAGTCAATTTTAAAGTAAAAATAAACCTACCTATAACTGGTTACGAATCGGGCTGCGAACGTTAAAGTCAGCGGTTCGAAACTACCAGCCGCTCCGCGGGAGAAAGACAAGGCTTTCTACTCCCGTAAAGATTTACACCCTCGGAAACCCTGTACAGGGTCGCTATGGGTCGGAACCGACTCGACGGCACTTAACAACAACAACAACAACCTTGAAGCTAGACAAAGTCTTACTGATAGCTCTGTCACAACACTTACCCCTATCCATAGTCCTAACCATAACCCTAACTTTAATGATGTCATAAACCTTACCTCAATCTAGCTATAGTCCAAACTCTAACCTGAACTCCTTACTCCTTCCTTTTAATTCACAGGAAAAAAAGAGATATACTAATCCTATCCATTAACATATAAGAGCAAATAAAAAAAATGAAATAAAATAATAGAAACCATTATCAAACAAAAATATCAGCATATGAAGCTGTTTGACAATCCTCTATCTAGGTCTATGCACTTCGGTTTACATCATGTTAAAATGGCAGTTTTGGTACCCTCAAAGAACTTGAATAGTGTTTCTTTTAAATGTTATTTGAATTTAAGGATCAAAAAGAAGTCTGAAGAGACAAGGTCACAGTTGTTGGGTAGATGTGATAAGGTTCTCAACAAAATTTCCATAGGACAGTCCTTGGTGTCCTTAAAGAAAGAGCAACTCCATTATTGTATGGGAAAAAATAATCCTCAGCACAACTTTTCTGGCCTTTTTCTTACCAATGAAGTTTTTACAATTCTCTTAAAACTTCTGCCTAATAAACCTTAGTTTTTGCCCTATACCCCTTGAAAACAATTTTCAAGATTCTCATTTTCAAATCCCAACAATCTCTACAATATCTCTGCCTTGAATTTAACTAGTCTTGCAGATTCCTTGGAAAATTACTGTTTCATTTGACATATATATATATACACACCACTATGGCAAACTGTACATTATACACACATATACAGAAGCAGGGTCACTTAGATGTTTGGGTTAGAAAAATGTAGAACTTAGTGTACCTTAAAATATTAGGAAAATGCTTCTTAAAATGAAAGCTTTCTGGTTAATAAGTCTGCAGTTTGTTATTTATTTTTAACATATAGCTCATTAAGACTAGAATAGCTGCTTGTTTTGTAATCCCACAAACAGTTGCTACAAAGGTTCACTGTATCCACCCATGCCTTATGTAACTGATCTTTCCCAAATAGATAAACTGAGAAATGCCTTGATCTAAGAATAAATTTAATAAGACCAGTTATAGGTTTTTGTTAATGGGAGTTAAGGGAATCACAAGTAGTCTTTAACAGTACAACTTATTTTATTAAAACATTTGCATGGGAAAATTTATATAATGGGGATTTAATTGAAAAAAAAAAAAGCATGTTTTCACACAACAGACCACAAAAATAATTTTGCATATCAATTACCCTAAAAAACTCATGCAAGTTTTATTTTTCATATACATTTCACTATTATTTTTATTTTAATGACCAAACAAGGCCTTTTATGACTAGTATGTTCACTATGGAGCAGCAGATGTTACAGTGTACCCGAGGACAAAAGAAGCTGCCAAAATTGAGTACATCAGTTTTAACAACCCTGGAACTCATTTTTGCCAAGTGTTTTAAGTACAGGAAATGACTTGAGCCACTTTGTGCTTTTTTATTTAAAGCCTGACTAAAGGTTGAGTCTTTTAGAAAATCTGAGGCAAATTACCAACAAAAATTATGCCCATCATTTGCAAATTTCTATGAGATTACTGTGCACAAGAATACAAATAATATTAATTCAATTAACTATCAAAAAAGGTTGACAATAAAATCCCTTCATGATTTTAAAGTCATGTGCTGTGACCCAGATTATGTGATCTAAAATGGAAGGTATAACTAAGAAATTAGAGTAAATATAAAAATGTTGTTATAAAAAATGATCTCAGTATGATACTGAGCTTTGCTTTCTTTCATTCTCTGGATTACTAACTTCATATTCATGCTTTCATCAAACAAATATTTACTAAGTGTTTTTATTGTATTCATATTCATTGTTACAGACATCCAAAATATACTTGGAGGTACAGAAAGTTTTTAAACTTACATCAGATTCTCTATAACCATTTAGCATACTAAGTTGGCAGAATAGAAATTTACCTTAAAGAACACACAGTACTATTTTGTGGAATATGTGTATTTGTCCATATATTTATGTTTGAACAGACAGTCATTAAAATATTTTGGCAGTTTATTCTGACATAAAATTGGAGGTCACATGTTTCGTAACCATGTATACCAGATGATTTTCTTTTAAGTTTCAGACAACACCCTGAATTCCACCCTTGTTGGTCACAAATTGATCATCGCTGTCAGAAAAACAAGACAAAGTACAAGTAGATAGGATTTATAATATATTCAGCCTTTTGTGCTCACTTATTTCTACCTACCACATCCAGGGTACACACATATAACCAACAAGACCCTCAGCATAGTAAGACTACATGAAAGAAGTTCCTTTTAATAGCTAGATATATTTAATACTAATGACTTTTGAGATTGTCAAAATATAAAAACTGCTCATGGAAGACTTCGTTGTTCTAGGAAAAACCTCATCCACCTCCAGAACCCAGAGAGAAAGGAATTTCCTCAAGGAAGTTTTATCCAAACCACCCTATGTATCCAAACCACCCTTATCTACAGATAATATTTTTTTTTTCTATGTGTTACCTCTGTATCTTTTAAATAATACTTTTTTTCCTCCTCATCTATTGTTATTTGTTTGTGTATGTATCTGTTGCTCTGTTAGCTCATGAGCTCATATGGTGATGATTTTTTTCTTATTTATTTCTTGGCATCTAACTCAGTGCTTTGTACATAGTAAGTATTTATTAAAAGTGTGTGGAAAATAAAACAGGCTCAGGGATCGTAATTTTTATTCAAGTTACCAAGCAAGGTTAAATTCTTTCTAAAACTTCACACCTGCCATTAGAGTATTAATAGACTAAACATAAGCATATTAAGATTAATTTGGCTAAGCTGTAGTTTGACTTTCTAAGATTCCTTACATTTCTGACACACTGCCAATAATCATCACTTGGCAAGGCAAATATCTCCTTAGGGAATTTTCCCCACAGCCAAACAGACTCTTCAATTTGTCTGCAGCCATACACTCTCTTTATTAATATTTAATGCCTGTGCTACAAAGGAAGGGTACATGTTTATTAGTAATAATATTCATTTGCAGGTTCTAGGTAGAGTTTTTATCACATTAATTTTTTTCATTAATATGAATACGCAAATAGTATATTTTCATATGCAAATGCATAATTGTTGTTGTTGTTAAATGCCATCAAGTTGGTTCCAACACATAGCGACCCTGTATAGGGTTTCTTAGGATCAGCTGGTGAGCTTGAACTGTGGACCTTGCAGTTCAAACCAACTTCTCAGTCCATGGCAATAACTTACAGCACCACACCATGACTCCAAATGTATAATATACAGTCTATATCATCTATTAAGATCTGCTTTAAAGTGTTTTTGTTGTTAAGTGCTGTTGAGTTGTCTCTGACTCATAGTAACCTTGTATAGGGTTTCCATTGAATAGCTGAACTTGTGGTTAAAATCCAGTGCTCATCTTACAGTGCCCCCAAAAATATTAGTGGTCATTGTGTACTGGGTACTATTAATTCAGAGAGTTGCCAATCAGTGACATATTGGTTCAAAGTCCAGAGCTTATCCTACTGAGCCAAGGCTCTCCCAAATGTTAGAAATTCTTGTTAAGTGCCATCAAGTCGATTCCAACCCATAGCTACCCTAAATAGGAGTTTCTGAGAGCACTGATGAGTTTGAACCACCAACTTGTGGTTGGCGGTCAAGTGCTTATCCTAACGTGTCACACCAGGAATCTAGGAGGTAAGAAGTAAAGAGTGTTAGCGATGGAATTTCAGGAGCAAGACCTGGGTTGGAGCTATGGATTTTAGGATTATTTGTATTTAGATAAATTTTAATATTTAGGGAGTATGTGTAATGTGAAAAGAAAGGAGAGTTAAAGCCTTACAGGTTATTCCAACTTAGGAGTCAATGCCAAGAGGAAGTTAACAAAAGATTTGCTGTTGTTGTTGTTTTGATAGGTGCCATGGAGTTGGCTCTGACTCATAGTGACCCTATGCACAAAAGAAGGCACCACTGACTGGTCCGCCACCATCCTTATAACTGTTGTTAGGCTTGAGCCAAGGGATATTGCCACTGTTCCAAACCATCTCATTGGGGATCTTTCTCTTTTTCACTAACCGTCTGCAAGGAGGATCCTGAATAGTTAAAATCAGGAAACATGTGCATCAGAGATGTATTATTTCACTATATTTATTTAATCTGTATGCTAAGCAAACAATCCAAGAAGCTGGATTATATAAAGTGCGGTATGCAGATAATGCAACCTTGCTTGCTAAAAGTGAAGAAGAGTTAAAATACTGATAAAAATCAAAGATCACAACCTTCAGTATGGCTTACACCTCAATGTAAAGAAAACAAAAATTCTCACAAATGGGCCAATAAATCATATCATGGTAAATGCAGAGATCAAAGCTGTCAAGGACTTCATTTTGCTTGGAAAAGTCATGGAAGTAGCAGTCAATAAATCAAACAACATATTGCATTAGGCAAATCTGCTGCACAAGATCTCCTTAACGTGCTTGAGAGCAAAGATACCACTTTGAGGACAAAGATGCTCCTGGTGTGCAGCCAGAGTGCTCCTTGGAGGCCAGGACAGCCAAACTACGTCTCTCATACTTCAGGCATATTGTCAGGAGGGACCAGTCACTGAAGAAGGTTATCATGTTTATTAATAATAATAATAATAAGTTTGATAAGGTAGAGGGTCAGAGAAAAAGAGGACAAACCCCAGCGAGATAGAATGGCAAAGTGGCACCATCAATGGGATCAAGCATGGCAACAATTGTGAGGTTGGTCCAGGATCTGGCAGTGTTTCGTTCTGATGTAAATAGGGTTGCTATGAGTCAGTACTGACACTATGGCACCTAACAACAACAACAACAATCCCAAGCCATGTATGTTCAATAGTCTCATATGCATTTGACAGTTGGACAAAGAATAATGAAGACTATAGAAGAATCAATACATTTGAATTATGGTGTTGGAGAAGAATGCTGAAAGTACTATGGACTGCTAGAAGAATAAACAAATCTGTGTTGGGAGAAGTGCAGCCAGAATGCTACTTGGAAGCCAGAATAGTAAGACTTTGTCTCTCATACTTCAGACATATTATTAGGAAGAACGGGTCCTTGGAGAAGGAATAAAACATTAAGAGTTTCAAAAGGTCTCAGAAAGGACTAAAGAAGTAGGGAAAAAAAAAAAAAAAGTTCAGGGTCATGAAAGACAAGGAAGGAAATATTTCATGAAATAAGATGATCAGATGCTTAAATCAAAACTAATTAAAATCAAAATTTGTGTGTGTACTTAAACATTGCAGTGTAGATATTGATTTTATCCATAAGAAAAAAGTTACAGTTCTGTTATTTCTTCCTCCCCTCGTACTTAGTTCAGTGGCCAATATCTAGTCACTCATTAAAAAACAACAACAACAACAAAAAAAAAAAACAAAGGCTATTATATGCCAAGAAATAGACTTCTGCAGCAAAAAAAATATTATTCTTGCAAGTATTTGGGATACATCCAAAAAAGAAAACAAAAACAAAATACAAAATACAAAAAAAGGCCAAAACCTCTGACCTCATGAAGCATTTATTCTGTAAGTGGAAGTTAGACAATATAAAATAAGTAAAGTGACAGACAAGTTGTATTGAATTGAAGTGTAAATGGGAAGCAATAAATCTGATATTTATGTAAGAGTAAATTCACAGCATGAGAGCAAATTGTTTTCTATTTTATTTTATTTCAATTTAATTCAAGAAACAAAAGGAAATTTAAACGTTTACATGCTGTTGAATTAATGTCAGTATAGAAAAAGAGACTGAAAATAAGGAAATGAAGTGTCTCTGGTAGCGTAGTGGTTCCGAATCCAGCTGCTAATCTCACGGTTAGCAGTATGAAACTACCAGCTGTTCCATGGAAGAAAGATGAGGCTTTCTGCTCCCGTAAAGATTTACAGCATGGTGCCTTCATCATGGTCAACTCACTTTAATGAGGCAGCTTTTCCCCCAATAGCATTTGGAGTGCCTTCCAACCTGAAGGGCTCATTTTCCAGCACTATATCTCACATTGTTTCTCTGCTATTTATAAAGTTTTCAGTTACTAAATATTTGGAAGTAGTTTGTCACTCCTTCTTACTGGTCTGTCTTCCTCTGGAAGCTCATCTGAAACCTGTCCACCATGGGTGACCCTGCTGATATTTAAAATACCATTGGCATAGCTTTCAGACTCACAGAAAGTCACAAGCCACCACAGTATGACAAACTGACAGACAAGTGGTGGAGATTTGGAGGAGCAGAGTCAAATTGAGAGATATGCAGGATAAAAAGAAACTGATTTTCCACTGTCCAATAAAAAAATCAGGGCTGTAGAGAAGAGAGTAGAAAGGACCTATTCTCAGGGATGTAGAGGAGAGGGTGTAAAGGAACCTGTTTCAGTCTGCTTTTTTAAGACTGCTTTGTTCTTTTCTGCCAATTAGTCACAGTACAACCCTAAGAGCTTTATCACTCATATTTCTGAACATTTGCAAAATGCCAGACACTGGACAGAAGGCACCATGCTGGGCATTAGATCATTGCTTCTCAATCTTGTTTTAGTAACAAGATTGTTGATGATATAGATGCCCTAGGAGAACTGCACACCTAAAGACAGTGTAAAATACAGCAGCGAAATCATTAGTGGGGAAAAGACCACACTGGGAAATATTGTCAGAAGGAGTGACACCAAAATGACTGTCTATAAAATTTTTGTGCAGTGTTGTTTAGTAGAAATATACTCCTTTTAATAAAAACATACCTGTAGTTAGTTATAACAGCAAAAAAACATGGTTTTGCAAGCCCAGTTTATATTATCAACATACCTACAAAGTTAAAACTATATGCTAATTTAATTTCGAACCTTCTAATGAAGCCAGAGTTCTCGTGTGGTGCTGTGGGTTAACGTGCTAGACTGCAAAGTTGGTTTGGACCTCAAGGTCGGTGGTTCAAGCTTACCAGTCACTCCTAGGAAAACCTATACAGGATCGCTGTGGGTCGGCACTGACTTGACGGTACCTAACAACAACAACAACAATGAACTCTAGTAGTGTAGTGATTATGAGTTGGACTGCTAACTTCAAAGTCAGCAATTTGAAACTACCAGTTGTTCCGTGGAAGAAAGATGAGGTTTTCTGCTCCTGTAAAGATTCGCAGCTTCAGACGCTGTGAGTCAGAAGCAACTCCAAAGCACATAACTACCACCTCCAGCAATGAACACTGTAGGATCAGTACTGGACTGCTAACCATAGGTTGGTAGTTCAAATCCACCAGTCACCCCATGAGAACTCTATATAGGGTTTGTCAGAACTGACTTGAGGCCTCATAGTAACAACAATGAGCTCTGATTAGAGCTGTCATTAGAATCCAATTACAGTGACACTTTGAATCACATGGTTTTTGTCTGCTTGCATTTTAAAACACATGCTGCTCCATAGGTTTTATTGCTGCCAGTGTTCTCATAGTCTCTAACTTTGCAAATTTTCTAGTGTTTCAGCTACAGTATTGTGGCTATTAGTATTTATGAACCTATACCAATTATGTTTTTGAGAAAGATGTAGCAATTAAAGAAAAAGGAGAAAAATCAAACAAGGTTTTTTCTCAGTTACTAATAATGTTGTAATTAATGTAGCCATTCAATATAGAAATATTTTATAATTTTGCTATTAGCATCCAAATAATTTAATATTTCAGTTAAGCAATTTACAACTATTTCTCATATAGTATTTTATGATTAATATTGATGATAAACATTACTAAGGATTCTGTATGGTTTGGTATAGGAGGAGGTCTGGATCCAAGTGGGCAAATGATACTCTGAGTTACTGAACTAGGTGATGTTACCAACTGGAAAATGTCACTGGAGTGCATCATTTTACTTTTTGATAATCCAGTATCATTCATGCCTCTTTCTGTCTCATTGTAATCCCCACCCCACCATCTCATAAACACTTTAAAAGCATCCTTAAGACTTCTATATAACTAAAACTATTCCCCAAATCTATCCACTTCTTTTCATTGTCATTTCTACCAGTTAAGCAATTTTCTGCTAAGCAGAAATTACTTGATAATTGGTCTTCCTTCTTTCACTGTACCTTTTCCAGTCCTTTCATCCATAGGAACCAGGCTTATTCCACTAAAAGTTATATCACATTACATCATTCCCCTGCTAGGCAGTGACATCCACTGTGTAGTGAAGTGATAACCTATGTTAGAAATAAAATCTACTTCTGTAATGGTTAAGTATGGATTTTCAAACTTAAAAATAAAACTTGAAATTTGAAAGGTATAGTTTTGGTCAGTTAATTTGTGTCATAATACTTTTAAAAAACTTCTTCTGTTTTAAAGGAAAAAAGAAAACTCAATACCATTAGAACTCAATATCATCTAGTTAGAACACTATAGACAAGTTCTGGAATTGTAATTGGTAATGTTTTAGGTACCTGCAGACTAAATACTTTTCCAATGCATTTGGTCTTTTGGTCTTTGTATTTTCTGAGATTTTTGGTTGCTTTATTTGTTTGTTTGGTCAATACAATGTAATCATAACTAAGGTTTTGTTGGATGAGGATTGTGTAATGGAAATAGCATAGATTTTTCAATTGACGATCTAGGCCCAAATCCCAGATGCAACATTTATTAATTTTAGGAACTTGAGAGCAATTTAGATAAGTTCCAAGAATCTCAGATTCCATATTAACAATAACAATCATAATAACTATAACTAATTTGTTGCTATTGTGTGCTGTGACGTCAGTTCCAAACCCTATATAGGTTTCCAAGACTGTCAATCTCTACTGGAGAAGAAAATCTTATCTTTTTACCCACAGAGAGTATGAAGAAATCAAATTACTGACTCTGTGGTTAACAGTGCAACATGTAATCCACTAGACCACCAGGACTCCCCATTCCAACTACTGTGGTCTACCTCCAAGTCATCTTTTGAAAGCATAGATATAGATTACTTTTTATAATATATGGGAAATGAGCTCAACACTTATCCTTGGCAGAAAAGACTGAGAAATCATGTTGATCATGGCAAGCAACTTGGTTGTTTCCAGGTATGTGTTCTTGGTGTTGTCGAGTCGTTTGCAACTCATAGTGATTTTATATAGGGTTTCCAAGGAGCAGCTGGTACATTTTAACCGCAAACCTTGTGGTTAGCAGTCTAGTTCTTACCCTACAATGCCATACCAGGACTCCTCGGGTATGTGAATCATAATTTATTTATATAAAAAATAATGGCTTTCCCAAAATTAGCTACTTTCAACTGCTTTGGCTACTTCTAGCTATTCTTGGAAACGATTCCTAGAAACATATCCTCCAAATTCCTTCCATTTAATAGTTAAATAGATGTGTGTACTAAGGGTTGTGGGTCCTTATCCTGACCAGTACCTTGAACAGAAATCGTAACTGGTGCCTATCTGGGGAAATATTTATTCAAGGTCTGAGCCAGGAATGAAGTTCAAATCCTAACTTGGCACCTTAGTTATCTAGTATTACTTTAAGAAAAATACATACACGTTTTTTTAAAAAATAATTTAATTTTCCTGAAGGAGGCTAGAAGACCAAATTCAGTGTGCCAGCTCTTTGATTTCTTCATCAACTCTGGAGGTAGATTCTTGTCGCCGTTCAGCATCTGTAAGCCTAATTTTCCTTAGATTTTCCCATATCTTGATATCAATCTTCCTCTAGGTCTAGGAAATTCTCAGTGCAGGGAAACTTCTTTCTTCATGGTTCTGAGTTCCCCTTTTTGGCTTTGTTCTTTCTCCTCTTGTCCCTTGTAAGATTACTGGTAACTACTATGGAGAATTATAGTGAGGATTTAATGAAGTAAAGCATTTATAAATTTTGTTGTTGAGTGTCATCAAGTCAGTTCAGTTCTGACTCATAACAACCCTGTATCAAGTTTCCAAGAAAGAGCTGGTGGGTTTGAAACACCAAACTGTGGTTAACAGTCTAGTTCTTATCCTGAAGCATCACACCAGGAATCACCCTAAATTTAAGATTCCCTCCTTCCCAGATTATTCAAAATTAAAACATTTACTTTGTAAACCAAAAATATCTAGTTTTCATCTTAATTTTCCCCTAATTATTCTTTTCAATTTTTAATGTTTATTAAAGACAAGGTATATAAAGAAATTTTATTGAAATATATTGTTCTTTATTTTAATATCTTTCACACATCTATAAACAAGGAGTCCTCCAAAATTCTAGTTTGAAAATTTAAAGAAAAATCATTGAAAAATGTATAATTGCATGCATATTCTTCAAGTAACCTCAAATGCAAAATTTCAGAATAGGAATTGTTTCAGAAGTAAACTCTTTGCAACATATTTAATTTTTACTAATATTCATGCTGCTAATATTTATTGCGGAGTCCTGGTGTGATGCTGTGGGCTAATGCATCAGACTACAAAGTCATTTGAACTGCAAGGTCGGTGGTTCAAGCTCACCAGTTGCTCCTTGGAAACCCAATACCAGGGTCATTGTGGGTCGGAATCGACTCAACGGCACTTAACAACAACAAATATTTATTGCATAATTAATCAGATATCATGCTAAATATTTGTATGCATGATCTCCTTTATTAACCATAGTAACTTTACTGTATGCATTATATTTTCTTCATTATAGACATTCAAAATTGATGCCAAGGAAGGTACATTAACTTGATGAAGTTCACACTTTAAAAACACTGCAAGTAGTAGTGCAAGAATCTAAATCCTAGCTATATGACTAAATACAAAGCCTATAAATTTCTCCCCTATCATCCTATGAATCATTAAGAAAGACACTTTGTTAAATGGATAAAGCAGCTAAAATTAATAATAATAATAGATAACACAACATCAATGCCATAAAGTAACAAATAAAAAAAATATTTTCTACAAATAGTCTTTTAAATCTTATATCTTTTAATATCTGCTGCTTCATTGTTTTTCCAGGGACAAATTATGAGAATGCATTTTTACTTTTAATTCAAATTCTGAAAAATGTGTATTTAAAAATTAAAAATTGTTCTATTTGAATTCACAATTATTTTTGTTGTTGTTTATAGGTGTCATTAAGTACCGAGTCATAGCGACACTATGCACAACACATTGAAAAACTGCCCAGTCCTGGCCCAACCTCACAGTTGTTGCTACACCTATGCTTATCACTACTGTTACCTTGCCAATCTATCACGATGGGGGTGTTCCTCTTTTACTCCAATCCTTCACTTTACCAGACATGATATCCTTTTCCAATGACTTGTCCTTGCTAATAATATGTCTGAAGTATGAGAGACAAAGAAGTTTGGCCATCCTGGCTTCCAAGGAGCACACTGGCTGTACCTATTCCAACACAGATCTGTTTGTTTGTTTTTTGGCAGTCAATGATATTTTCAATATTCTCCTCCAACACCATAACTCAAATGCATCAATTCTTCTAAATGCATCAAATCTTCCTTATTCACTGCCCAAATTTCCCATAAAAATTAGGTTACTGAAAATACCATGGCTTAGGTCAGGTGCACCTTATACTCAAACTGACACCTTTGCTCTTTTACACTTTAAAGAGGTCTTGTTCCACAGATTTACATAATGTAATACATCATTTCATTTCTTGACTGCTGCTTCCATAAGTGTTGATGATTTATCCAAGCAAAATGAAGCCTTAGACAAATTCAATCTTTTCTCCAGTGATATGGATATTGTTTATTGGTTCAGTGGTGAGGATTTTTTTTTTTTTTTTTTTACATTGAGATGAAACTTATAACAAAGTCTGTGGTCTTTGAACTTCATCAGTAAGCATTTTAAGTCCTCTTCATTTTCAGCAAGCAAGGTTGTATCGTCTGCATACCACAGGTTGTTAATGAATCTTCCTCCAATTCTGTTGCTATGCTTTTCTTCATATAATCAAGCTTCTAGGATTATTTGCTCTGAATACTGATTGAATAAGTATGGTGAAAGGATGCAAACCTGGCACACACCTTTCCTAATTTTAAACCATTTAGTGTTCCCTTTTTCTGTTCAAAAAACTACCCCTTGGTCTATGTACAGGTTCCTCATGAGCACAA
Organism: Chrysochloris asiatica; assembly: GCF_000296735.1. Lineage (NCBI taxonomy): Eukaryota > Metazoa > Chordata > Mammalia > Afrosoricida > Chrysochloridae > Chrysochloris > Chrysochloris asiatica. The sequence goes on from NW_006408584.1 coordinate 825,772, forward strand.
TTAAGTGTTCCAGAATAGTCATACTTTGCAATGTTGTCCATAGCTTGTCAGGATATACACATTCAAAAGCATTTGTGTAGTCGATAAACCACAGGTAAACATCTGGTATTCTCTGCTTTCAGTCAAGATCCATCTGACCTCAGCAATGATGTCCCTCATCCCATGTTCTCTTCTGAATCTGCCTTGAACCTCAAAGTTCATTGTCATATGTGGTTGCAGTCATTTTTACATTATCTTTAGTAAAACTTTACTCTCATGGGATAGCAATGATATTGTTCGATGATTTCCACATTCCGTTGGGTCTCCTCTCTTTGAAATAGATCCAAATACTGAGCTCTTCCAGCCAGTTGGCCAGGTAGTTGTCTTCCAAATTTCTTGACATAAGTGAGTGAGTGCCTCCAGTGTGTCATCAATTTATTGAAAGATTTCAATTTGTATTCCATCTAATCCAGAGCCTTGTTCTTTCCCAATACCTTCAATTCTTAAAAATTTGTATTTAAAAATTGTTCTATTTGAATTCACAATTATTGTTATTGTTGTTGATAGGTGCCATTAAGTTGGTACCGAATCATAACAACCTTATGCACAACACATTAAAAAACTGTCCAGTCCTGGACCAACCTCACAATTGTTGCTACAATTCAATGCACTGTGGACATCTACCTTCAGGATCGTTGTCTCTTGATCACAAGCTACCTGTTGAAATTACTGAGCATCAACCATTTCTATTTGGTAGAGTGACTCTGTGTAATCCTTTCATCTTCTTTTGGTGCTTACTGCATCATTCAATAATTTGATCATAGAATCCATCAAAATCACAAGTCAAAGTTTGAATTTTTTCTTCAGTTTCCTCAGTTTGAGAAATGATGAGTGTGTTCTTCCCCTTTGGTTTTCTAACTACAGGTTGTTGCATATTTCATTACAATATTTGACTTTGTCTTCTTGAGCTGTCTGAAATTTTCTGTTCAGCTTTTTTACCTCCTCACTTCTTCCATTTGCTTTAGCATCTCTACGCTGGAAAGCAAGTTTCAAAGTCTCTTCTGGCATCTATTTTGGTCTTTTCCCTCTTGTCTTCCTAAGAACCTTTTGCTTTCTTACTGTATGATGTTCTTGGTGTCATTCCACATCTCTTCTGGTCTTTGGTATTTAGTGTCTAATGTTCTTCAGAAGATCCCTAAATTCAGGTGGGGTATATTCAAGGTCATGTTTTGACTCTTGTGGACTTTTTTCATTTTCTTCAGCTTCAGACTAACTTTGCATATGAGCAAATGAAAGCCCCAAAGATTTTACTCCGTTTGTGTCATCACAGTCAACCCTAATTGAGGAGGCAGCTCTTCCTCAGTTGCATTTTGAGTGCCTTCCAACCTGAGGGGCTCATTTTCTGGCACTCTATCTCACAATATTTTGGTGCTCTTCATCATATTTCAATATTCAATAATCTGGTGCTAACAGTGTTTCACTGTTATTCATAAGAGACTAAATATTCTAAAGCAGTCAGTCTCTCCTTCCTCTTCTGTCTTCTCCTGGAAGCTCATCTATTCACCATGGGTGACCCTGCTGGTTTTTTCAAATACCCGTGGCATAGTTTCCAGAATCACAGCAACACTCAAGTCACCAGAGTATGACAAACTGACAGACACGTAGTGGACAATTACTCTAGGAATTTGAATTTTCTGAAGTTAATACTGTTCAATGTATTCAATGGTTGATAGCTGTCTTTTTTAATCAGATATTATAATTTGATTCTTAATGTGTTTTTACAGAATATGTGCAATGTTTTTTTACAGAAATTGTCAAAAAAAAAATCCACTTTAAAAAATAAAATGCAATGCTTCTAATTGTTCCATAAACTCTTCCTTGTTCAGTTTTATAAATATTAACATTTTAAATTCCATAGTAATATTTAACAATTCAACAACATTCCCTATTTCTCTTACTTCACATCCCCCCCTTTTTTAAAAAAAAAAAAGTTTTTCTTGTGAATTGAGTGATCTTTTACATGGGAGAGCAGTAGCTTTACATTAATCCTATCATTTTCATTTCATTGAAATGATTACAATTCCCTCCATGTTTCATCATTCAGCAGCATTTCCTTCCAATGCCTCTCTCTTTTTGTTGTTGTTGTTTTGGATGTACACTGAAGCACTGAGGAATATGTAATCATTCAAATAACCAAAGGGTATACTCTGCACGCCAGACCCCTGGCCACCAGCCCATAGCCCCTCTCTCTCCTTGACTCTAGAGTGCCCAGCTGCTCCATTTCTCCACGTCATCATCTCTGCCTTCATCTCTGGCATCGCTGCTTCTCTGGATAGGGTCCAGCACTCTGTTCTTCTCCATTGATGGTCCCAGAGTCCTCAGCTCCTGGACTGCAAGATCAACCAGTCTCCTCCTTTTGTTACAAAATGTCTACCTTTACATTTGCAACACTCACAATCAGTCCTGATAGCAATTATTCACTACTGAGCCACAAGAGTCTTATCCCCATCTCCTTTCACCAGCCCTGTCTAGATAGGTTTGAAACCACTCATTGGAGATTCTACTCTCCCCCCGACACATACCCTCTGAAACGAAGGTTGCTCTTGAAAACTTGTAAGCCAGTTACTTCGTTCACATTCCCCTTTGAAGCTATTATGTCTAAGAGCTTTGCTGGGACTAGTTGGAAGGAATGCCCCCTTCAATGACCTTTCGTAAGTCTCAGGTTGATGGGATATCTGCAGAGAAAAACCCAGCATGGCAACATCTGAGCTCCTGAAGGACAAGGGAGCATCCATCGTAAGAGCATTGGCAACATCCTTTCAAATATGTGTAGCTTCAAATAAGACATATAAGTCACACTTATGGAGTGGGATGTGAGATGTCAATGGCTTACATGGCATATCAGAGCCTGAGCAGGGTGATGTGAGTGTAACACACAAAAAGGCAACTAAGTCTGGGATTTCAAAGCCTAAGAAAAGTGAGGAAAGCATTCCACAAGGAGGTAGTATGGCATAGAGTGTTGGGTTTGAGTAGGAGAGAAGATTATTCATGAAGGTATGAGGCCCAGTCTTGTGCGTTGCTTCCTGAGATATGTTTCTGTGCAATACGTTGGTGTCATCTACAGTCAGGATAGAGTGTCAGTGCTCAAGCCAGGTAATAAGGCTAAAAATTATGATAAGAGATTGATTTAAAGGATATTAATAAAATAATCACTGTCAGAAAAGAATTATAAATATCAAACTGTAAAAAAAAAAAAATTAAACTGGAATGTACTTGTGGAATTGGCTTGAAATTTTGCAACATCTGCAAAAATCATGATTTTTAATATATAGACAGATAGTGATGGCTAGAGATTAAATGATTGGTTTATATGAACATAAACATTCACAGAATGAATGTAGTCTCTAACTTTGTTTATTGAGAAGGCTTGGGAACAATGGCAGTCTAGTGGTACCTCAATAGCAATGAGCACCTCTTAACTTCAAGATCTTGGCCTCTAAACACCATTCTCCAGTTAAGTCTTCTTAGAAAAATGGATGAATGCATTGAGTCTAGAACATCTTTAGTTAAGTATGTGAGTATATGTGTGCACCAAAAAGTTAGAAAATGTTCAAAGAACCATGAAGAAGTATCAAAAGAATATAGAAGTCAGCTTTAAGAGGTTTTTATTGTTTATATATGGAATAATTTGAATAGCAAGTAAGCAGTGACAACAATGGGTTATGACTCACTGAATAAACAATAATCTATGAATTCATACTGATGTAAGTAGATAATTAAATTTAAAATATGATGCCTAATAGGATATTAACATATTCTCACAGTGCTTCCTTATAAAGTCCTTATTGTTTCCAAAATAAATAAGGGCAATTTTGCAGCTGAGAAATCTGATAGAATCTAGTTTAATCTAGTGATCAAAATTACATCATCAGTAAGAGGAAAATAATACAATATGAGAAAAACTCAGCATTACTTCTATGACATTATTGCCAAAGTTGTATAATCTGAAACTAGTCATGAAGAAACTTAATGCAAACCTAAATTGAGAGGATTTTAGGAAATTATTGATGTATAATTCAACATTCATGGGCAATACCATAATTAAAATACATAGGTTCTTCTGTCTTCCTTATTCACTGACCAGATTTGCATGCATATGAGATAATTGCAAATACCATGCCATGGGTCAGGAGACCTTAGTTCTCAAAGAGACATCTTTGCAAAGTTCCTCTTTTGCAATCTAGAAAGACCTCTTTAAAGTACTAGAGGGTAAAGATCTCCCTTTTAGTTTTAGTGCCTGATTCAACCCATGGTATTTTTAATAGTATTATAGGTATGTGAAGACTGAACAGAAAATAAAGAAGCCTGAAAGAGATTTGATGCCTTTGAATTTTGGTGTTAGTGTAAAATATTGAGAGTACTACAGACAGCCAGAAGAATGAACAAATCTTTCTTGGAAAAAGTATAGCCAGAATGCTCCTTAGAAGTGAGGATGGTGATACTTGGTCTCATGTACTTTGGATACAATAAATTAGTCTCTAGAGAAGGACATAATGCTTAATAAAGTAGAGGGTCAGCAAAAAGAAAAAAAATCCTTAGTAAGATAGATTGACACAGTGGTGTAATAATGAGCTCAAACATAAGAATGACTGTGAGGATGACAGAGGACCAGGAACATTTCCTTCCTTGTGTTGTACAACATGCCACCATAAGTTGGAATTGACTTAATGACAAACCACTAAAACAAAAAGCATTAAAAAGTCAAGGAAATACTGAGGAACTATTCCAGATTTAAGAATACCAAAACCATAAAAACCTAGTTGCCATCTAGTAGATTCCAACTCATGGACATATCCTATGTGTCAAAGTAGAACTATGATTCATAAGGTTTTCAGTTACTGATTTTTTGGAATTAAATCATCATAACTTTCATCTGAAGCACCTCTTTCGTCTGAAGCACCTGAAACCACTAATCTTATGGTTAGCAGTAAAACATGTTAACCATTGCACCGTAAGTTCTACAGGTGATTGTAGACTGGAATATTTTGATGTTAAGTATAATATTAGGATATCTAAGAGCACCTGAAGGGTGTCTGGCAATTAGTTGGAGTACCTTATCTACATTAAGTATCTAACCCTGATAAATATATGTGTTTATATGGAACAATGCCCTGCTTTTTTTTACCCAAAATGTTTTGGGATGTTAAGGCATCATATCAGCAACTTGCTTTCAAAGAGTTCTGTATTATTTATTATTTTTTAAAGTATTGGTACAAAATCACAGAAACCTTTATTAAGCAAAAATATAAAAATGTGAGGCTATAGTTTTTCACATATCCTCTATCAAAGTCTATACACTTCTGAAAGCAGTGTATCTATCTATCTAACCCTTCACCAGAGAACCCTGTGTTCGATGTGGCACTGTAGAATAAGCCCTGAACTGTAGGGTTGGTTTGAACCTTGAAGTTGTTGGCTCAAACCACTAATCACCCCATGGAAACCCTATACAGGATAACTATGAGTTGGAATCAGCTCTATGGCACTTAACAACAGCAAAAATATGATTTACCCACAGCACAATGACTATTTTGATATCCTTGAGAAACTCAAATTGTGTTCCCTTTAAATGTTTCTTGAGTTTGAGGATCAAAAAGAAGTCCAAAGAGGAATGATCTGGGCTATATGGTGAATGGGCTAAGGTTTCCCAATGATATTATTAAACCCTTGAAATCTTCAAAGAATGAGCCGGTGCATTGACATGATAGAAAAAAGTCCACCATGGCTTTCCTTGCCTATTTCTCATCAAGGTAATTTTCAATTTTCTTAAAATTTCTTCATAAAAATCTCTGGTGATTACCCTGTGTCCTTTAAGAAAATGTATCTAGATTATCCTTTTGGAATACCTGAAAACAGCCTTCTGAGTTGAACTCTTTGCTTTGAATTTAACTGATCAAGCAGATCCCCCTCAGAAGCCACTGTTCTGATTTGATTGTTTTTTTTGTGTTTTTTTTTTTTGAAGACAGTCTAACTAGGCTAAGTATAATTTTTAAAGAATTTATACATAGCCACACACTGATCACAGACACTTGTTTTAGTACATTTTTTTAAAATAAACCCATGCATGTATAAATTGAAAGCCTTGTAGCAATACTTTTTTACTTACCTTAATATTTCAAAATAAAAAACAATTTCAAAAAATTGAATCAATGGAACTCATTTATAAATCACACAACAAACATAGTCACTAGCACAACTGACAGATTACTGTTCTACACATAATTTTATCTACAAAATACTAAATTAAATAATTTAACTCCATATCATGTCAATATGTGTATAAAAGGGTGAGACAACCTCACTCCGGTTATATGAAAATGCCCATTCATGTCCACAGCTGATGACAACATTGACCATGCACATGAAATGATTCTGTCAAATAGATGAGTGACAGTGGATTATGTGGTAAATCATTTGCAAATCAGTCATGGCTCTGCCTATGAAATAATGCATGACAGACTTGGGTTTGGAAAACTTTGTACAAGATGGGTACTGAAACAACTCACAGAAGAGCATAAACAGAAGGATTTGGATGTCTGCAAACAACATTTGAACCAATACTCAAAGGAAGGTAAAACTTCTGATTAAACACAGAGGACTGCTATCCAAGGATTTTGTGATCTTACACGACAATGTATATCCACACACCCCTGCCCACACTTTTCACACTCTGCAAAATTTCCTTTTGAGGTGATAAAGTATCCTCCCTATAGTTATAATCTTGCTCCATCAAACTTTGGTCTGTTTGATCCCCTAAACATAGCCCTTTCGAGGATGAGGATTCATTTCTGATAAAATAAAGACAGCAGTGCATTCATGGCTTTCAGCTCAGCCTAAAACATTTTTTGATATGGGAATATGAAACCTTGTTGACAGATGGACAAAAGGCATTGGAAAACAAGGGGATTATGTCAAAAAATGGTATCTTTGTCTTTTCTAAAATTTAATTAAAATAAATTCTACAGCCAAAGTATGGATAATTTTTTACTTTATCCTCATACTTTCTAATACTGAATAAACTCACTATTTCATATGGCCACATACCATTTTACAAGATATAAATATAACCACACATTCATTATGAGTAGCATCGTGATATTTTACTCTTCAAAGGCAAACTTTGAATGTTAGTTTATTTGAGAAAAAAAAAAAAAAAAAAACAGTTCACTAAAAATGTTTGCATTTACCATTTATTTTATGCATTTCACTTGGGATTGAAGTTCCTAAAACAATTGGGAGAGTAAGAGAGAACTATTGATATCAAAAGTTTTGGCATGAAACTACTGGCAAAAACATTTGTCACTGCTCGTGCGATTGTGAATTTTTTGAAACTAAAAGAAATCTGCAAACTGTTAGCTTTTAAAAGCAAATAATTAAACCACAATATTTTCTAAATATGACTTAAGCAAATCTAGAATAATTTTTTTCCCACGAGGCTTCTCAGACTAGTGTTTATGTCAAAAAAAGAAGCTAGTTTAGCAGAGATTATTCTTGTTGAGTGCTTACTGTTACTATTAGTTTTCATCTTGCTTCACTAAGAGTTCAAAATTCAAATATAGAATGAATAGATGTCAAAGTTACCCGACTATAGGTAGTGGTATTTATTTATGCTAATAATTTCTCCACTCTCCTAATCCTCCACTCTTTCCATCCAGACCTGTCTTTTGAAAATATAGCCATTTGTACATTTCTGGCTTTCTAGAGTGTGTCACATTCTTTTCAAAGATTGTTCATTGCAATTTTGTACTCACATAAGAAAATGGTTTCCCATTGAAGAACGTCATTTGTCTACATTCAAAATTAACTCCTTTTAAAAGTACCTCGTTGATCTTTTTCTATCTTCTAACACCCTACGATCTTCAGACAATGTTAGCTTTGTTCTTTCTAGTTCAAAGGATGTTCTACTGGATAATGAAAAACATAAAAACTATTGTTTGGTGTTGTCAAATTGATCCATAGCCACATGTGACAGGGTAGAACTGCCCTATCAGGTTTTCTTGACTGTAATCTCTACAGACACAGAACAATGCTGTTTCATCACAGTTCTCCCTTCATCACTTGTTGTTGTTGTGTGCCATCAAGTTGGTTCCAACTCATAGTGATTCCGTACAGGGTTTCCAAGCCTGTAAATCTTGACGAGAGCAGAAAGTTTCATCTTTCTTCCATGGAGTGCCTTCACTACTAGAGCTCTCCCTGCCTACTTCACTTACCTCAACATTATTTTATTGTCTTTGTATCACTTGTCACTGCTTTTAATAATTATTTTTCTGTCTCCTCCATCTAAAATGGGAGCATCATGAAGGAATAAAAACTACCCTAGAGCCTAGAGTAGCCTTGGTGGTGATGGTGACAGTTTGTGCTGTCTGTGGATTCCAACTCATAACTACTCTATGTGACAAAGTATAACTGTCCCATGTTGTTGTTGTTAAGTGCCTTCGAGTCGGAGTCGACCCATAGCGACCCTGTACAGGGTTTCCGAGGGTGTAAATCCTTACGGGAGTAGAAAGCCTCATCTTTCTCCCGCGGAGCGGCTGGTAGTTTCGAACCACTGACCTTAAAGTTCGCAGCCCGATTCGTAACCACTACGCTACCAGAGCTCCTAACTGTCCCATAGGGTTTTCTAAACTGGAATCTTAGGCTTTAATCTTCTAGACCTTTCTCTGACAGAGTAGCTGATGGGTTCAATCCATTGACCTTTTTGTTAGCAGCCAAGGTCTTAACCACTGAACCATTTATTTTTGCTGATAATGTTATCAAGTTGGTTCCAACCCACAGCAACTCTGAATAGGGTTTCCAAGGAGCAGCTGGTAAGTTTGAACTATCAACCTTGTGGTTCAAGCCTACCTATGGTTGAGTGCTTATCCTACAGAGCCACACCAGGACTCCATAGGGTAGGTATTAAATAGTTACTGAGTGCAATGCTAATACTTATAATATTAGCTGGTACAGTCAGAGCAGATGCCAGTTGTGAACAACTAGACTTTCCCACCACAGTGCACTGAGTGAATTAAATTCATTGCAGTGTATACACTTGGTTAAAGAAATAACGTGAATCTAATCTTACATCATCTGATTTCTGTCCTGAAGTCTGGAAATCCTTGTTATGGAATAAATTATGTCCCTCAAAACTGTGTGTTGTAAATTATACTATGCCTGTATTTATAATTACATTTGAGAGTAGGATTTAATTTGTTGTGTTTATGAGGCAGTATTAGGATAGGATGTGTTTTAAATCAATCTCTTCTAAGATTCAGTGATACAATTAAGCAAGCAGGAACCAAGGATTTGAAGCTGAAAACCAACAAAGACCTCCATCCAGAGCCTATGTAGAAAGAAAATCTTCCCCTAGGGCTAGCATTTTGACTTTGGAATTCCTAGCCTCCTTGGAGTCCTGGTGTGGCATTGTGTGTTAATGCCCCTGACTGCAAAGCCCATTTGAACTGCAAGGTCAGTGGTTCAACCTCACCAGCTGCTCCTCAGAAACCCTATACAGGGTCGTTATGGGTCGGAACCAACTCGATGGCACTTAACAAGAACATGGCGAACTGACTTGATGGCACTTAGCATCAACAACATGGCACTGTAGGATAAAGCACTAAACCGCAAGGTCAGTTTGAACAGCAAGGTTGGAGATTCAAACTCATCAGCTGCTCCTTGAAAACCCTACACAGGATTGCTATGAGTCAGAACAGAGTCAATAGCACTTGACAACAGCAACAACAAAGTTGTAATAAAATAAATTTAATTTTGTTAAAGTCACTCACTTGTATTTCTGTTATAGCAACACTATATAACTAATACAATCCTTTAGCATATCAACACATTACTGCTTTCCTTATTTCTTTCTGCAGATCATATTTAAAATCCATAAACGCAACAAAGATCATTCTTACTTGTAAAAATAACTTGTTTATAAAAATACTCCATATCATATATCTCTAATAGGTTTTTTTATACTGATCCTCATGATGGGATTTTTTTCCACTTTTTAAAAAATAAGTTTTCCATAATCTAATTTGAAGAAAACTAATTTTAAATTCAGTATTTCTTTCTTTAGTGAGTATGAATACTAGATGTCGAAATTATTACAGCTTCAGTATACATGTAAGTTATTTCTCTTGGATTAGAATTAAGCACAGATAATAGAAATAATTTATTTTTTTGCTTTATTTGTCTTTAGAAACTTAATACTGTCAATAATATGATGGTGGTGGTGTGCCACCAAAGTGGTTCTGACTCACAGAGACCCTGTATAGTGTTTCTGAGGTCATAAATCTTTATGGGAGGAAAAAGCCTCATAGTTCTGCACAGTGACTGATATATTTTAATTAATGACCTGGCAGTTAGCAACTCAACTCGTTTATGTTGCTGTTAGGTGCTATCGAGTCGGTACCGATTCATAGTGACTCTATGCACAACAGAATGAAACATTGCCTGGTCCTGGGATAACCTCACAATTGTTGCCACACTTGAGTCCATTGATGCTTCCACTTTGCCAATCCAACTCTCTGGGGGTCTTTCTCTTTTGTTCTGACCCTACACCTTACCAAACATGATATACTTCTCCAGTGACTGGTACCTCCTGACAATATGTCCGAAGTGTGACTGACAAGATTTGGCCACCCTGGCCTCCAAGGAGAATGTTGGCTGGACTTCCAACACAAATGTGTTTGTTGTTTTAGCAGCCCGTGGTGCTTTCAATATTATCCTCCAACATCATAACTCAAATGCATCAATTCTTCTATGATCTTCCTTATTCACTGTCCAACTTTTGCATGCATATGAGATTATTCAAAATACCATGGCTTGGGTCAGGCATACCTGAGTCCTCAAGCTGGCATCTTTGCTCTTCAATTCTTTAATAAGGTCTTGTGCAGCAGATTTGCTTAATGCGATACATCTTTGATTTTTTGACTCCTGCTTACATGAGTGTTGATCCAAGGAAAATAAAGTCTTTGACAACTTCAATCTTTTCTCTATTGATAAGAATGTTATTTATTGGTCCAGTGGTGAGGATGTTTGTTTTCTTTACATTTAGATGCAATCCATACTGAAGGCTATGGTCTTTGATCTTCATTAGTAAGTATATTGTCCTCTCCACTTTCAGCAAGGAAGGCTATATCATCTACATATCAGAAGTAGACTCCTTAACAATGACTTAAGTCAAGTAAAATTCACAATATTTGTTCTTTCAGATAAAAATAGAAAAAATATACTAAATCCATCACTATGGTGCCCCGACTCTGGTTCATGTGCTCAACACACTCCTATCAGGCAGTAGGATACTTAAGATTAAGGTACATTTCTTCATTATTACTGTTTTTATCCTAGCCATCAAGAACCAGAACTTGACTATCAATGGGAACCTTAAGTTAAATTGAATATGCCATCTTATTTTCCATCTAGATTTTAACATGTACTATAAAAAAGCACTGATTTCTCCTTTTCCCTTTCTTTTTGTTGGTCCAATCACTTTTTCTCACATGCCTACATTCAGATTCTTGGATTTTCATTTGTGCATATTATTTCTATGCATATTTTGCCTTGCATGTAAATATATGTTTTCAGTACAAAAGAAGCTTTTACCCTGTCAAATCCCAGTTTTGAAAGTTATCCAAAGTTGAGATCGATTTTGACTATTTATAGTTAAATTTAAATTTTATTTTATGCATTGCTAATACTCATATTTCACAACCTTTCTTTCTGTTCTTTTTATTTATAAATTCGTAGGAAATCTTTCCAAAATATCTAGGTTTTTAGTCTATATTTTTTCTCTCTAGTAAACGTTTTGCTAAAATGTCCCTTTAGACTTGTTCCACATTTTCCAGGAACATCTCAAGTTAGTCTAACATATAGAGATCTTCCTGATACTATTGGTACTTTCACATTCAATTTATAAGTTAGCCCTCAAGCTGACACAGTTATAAAAGCATTTTTCCCTGTACGGTAAATTCCTCTTAGAAAATAAGTAAGTTGCTTTTGGTTACACAATTGGTAGAATATAGACTGGGTGACACGTCCACTGCTATTTCCATTTAAGAAGACTGCCCTTCCCTTCTCCATTCTAAATTTCAATCCAGAAAGTTTTTGTTACTCTACACTACTTAGCTCTGGTAACGAGCGTAGTGGTTACGAATTGGGCTGCGAACCTTAAGGTCAGCAGTTCAAAAGTACCAGCTGCTCCGTGGGAGAAAGATGAGGCTTTCTACTCCCATAAAGATTTACAGGCTCGGAAACCCTATTCAGGGTCGCTATGGGTCGGAACCGACTCCACGGCACTTAACAACAACAACACTACTTAAAGGAGTCCTGGTGTGGAGCTAGACAGCAAAGTCATCTGAACTGCAAAGTCGGCAGTTCAAGCTCACCAGCTGCTCCTTGGAAACCCTATATAGGCTCACTATGGGTCAGAATCTATTCGACGGTACTTAACAGAGAATATCAGAAAGATGTTTACCTGTGCTTTATTGACTATGCAAAGGCTTTCGAATGTGTGGATCACGACAGACTATGGACAATATTGCGAAGTATGAGTATTCCGGATCACTTAATTGTGCTCATGAGGAATTTATACCTGGACCATGAGGTAGTTGTTCAAATGGAACATGGGAACATTAAAATTAAGAAAATTATGTGACAACAATGCATTCCTTCACCATATTTATTCAACCTGTATGCTGAGCAAATAATCTGAGAAGCTGGGTTGTTGTTGTTGTTGTTGTTGTTAAGTGCCGTCGAGTCGGTTCCGACCCATAGCGACCCTGTACAGGGTTTCCGAGGGTGTAAATCTTTACGGGAGTAGAAAGCCTCATCTTTCTCCCATGGAGAGGCTGGTAGTTTCGAACTGCTGACCTTAAGGTTCGCAGCCCAATTCGTAACCACTAGGCTACCAGAGCACCTTGAGAAGCTGGGTTATATGAAGAAAAATGTGGCATCAGAATTGGAGGAAGATTCATTAACAACCTGCAATATGCAGATAATACAACCTTGCTTGCTGAAAGTGAAAGGGACTTAAAATATTTACCGATAAATATCAAAGAGCACAGCCTTTGGTATGGATTGCATCTCAATGTCAAGAAAACAAAAATCCTCACCACTGACGCAATAAACAACATTCTTATCAACGGAAAAAAGATTGAAGTTGTCTTGGACTTCATTCTTCTTGGATCAGTTATCAACACTCACCGAAGCAGCAGTCAGGGAAAATGATGTATTGCATTAAGCAAATCTGCTGCACAAGACTTTTTTAAAGTGTTGAAGACCAAAAATGTCAACCTAAGGACTCAGGTACACCTGACATAAGCCATGGTATTTTGAATAACCTTATATGCATGCAAAAGTTGGACAATGAATAAGGAAGACCATAGAAGAATTGGTGCTTTTCAGCTATGGTGTTGGAGGAGAATATTGAAAGTGCCATGGGCTGCCAAAAGAAGTTTTGGAAGAAGTACAGCCAGAGTGCTCCTTGGAGGCCAAGATGGCCAAACTTCATCTCTCATACTTTGGACATATTGTCAGGAGGTACCAGTCACTGGAGAAGTATGTCATGTTTGGTAAGGTAGAGGGTCAGTGAAAAAGAGGAAGACCTCCAGAGAGATGCATTGGCAAAGTGGCAGCATCAATGGGCTCTAGCATGGCAATAATTGTAAGGTTGGCCCAGGACCGGGCAGTGTTTCGTTCCATTGTACATAGGGTCACTATGAGTAGGTACCGACTCGATGTCACCTAACAACAACAAAATATTACTGATGCATTTAATAATCTAAGACCTAGGATCTTATTCCTACTGGCAACTTTTTACTTAAATGTATCAAAGATTTCATCTATCAGTGTTATTCACATTCTAACACTAGTCAGAAAGAAAAAAGAATTATAGTTGGAAATGAGCATTCTAAAATATGTCAGATTCAATTACATGGCCAAATACATAATATAGTGACAAAGCATAGAATGCTGTCAGATTGATCAACTCTGTCATTTCCTACTACTGTGAAGTCAGGCAATATACTACATATCTCTAAGTATCATAGATTTTTTTTTCCTACAAATTCATAGAAATAATATCCCCAATCACATTGTATGAATTTGCTAAATAAAGGACATAATAATGTGTGTAAAGTGAGTACAATTTATACTCAGAGTAAGTCCTCAAGAAATGTTAGCTATTTTTAATTGTTGTTGTTATTCATTTGGAGTCATGTTCCATAAAAATAATGCACATCTAGTAGAGTAAATAAAAAAAAAAAAAAAAAAACCTTCCACACTCCAATTACATTAAAAACCCTCCCATGTCCACAGTAGATGACAACATTGAGCATGAATGTGAAATGATTCAGTTGAATAAATGAGTGACAGTGGCTTTTGTGCCAAAGCATTTGCGAATCAGCCATGATTTTGGCTATGAAATAATCCACTACAGACTTGGGTTTTGGAAAGTTTGTGCAAGATGGGTACTGAAAAAAAACATGGATGATCAAAAACAGAAGTGTTTGGACATCTGCAAACAAAATTTGGACCTATAATTGAAGGAAGGTAAAAGTTTCTTTAAAAACCCGGTACTGGTGATGAGACATAGATTCATCACTATGAGAATGAGCCTAAATGGTAGACTATGGAATGGAAACATCCTCAATTGCCAACCAAGAAAAAATTCAAAAATCAATCATCATCTGGAAAACTGATGCTTACAGTTTTCTGGGATTTTTCAAGGCCCAGTATTGGAAAACTATCAGGGAACATATTCAACAATCAACAGTGTTCTTTGCAGTGAGATGCTCACTAAAAGCTGAAGCTTAAGCTTCCAATTCAATGCAGAGGACATTGTGATCTTGCATGATAATGCATGTCCACACACCTATGCCCACACTGTTGACATTCTGCAAAACCTTCCTCTGCAGTGTTAAAGCATCTGCCCTACAGTTCTGATATTGCTTCATTGGACTTTCACCTTTTTAGTCATTTGGATGCAGCCCTTCAAGGACAAAGGTTCACTTCTGATGAAAAAGTGAAGACAGTGGTGCGTGCATTCGTGGCTCACAACTTAGTCTAAAACATTTTTTAAAGGAATACAAAAACTTGTAGATAGATGGACAAAGTATATTGAAAAGCAAGGTAATTATGTCAAAAAATGATGCATTTGACTTTTCTAAAAGTTGATTAAAATAAATTCTATAGCCAGAGTGCAGATAATTTTTGACTCACCCTTAGACTAAGCTATACTACATTCCTACTGCTGTAACTCTGAACACTATAACACAGACTTCTTTTTAATCTAATGAGAGACTTCTGAGTAACTTTCAACATTTATAAACCCTGTTATTGTTCTCTTCTCCCTGGAAACAATAGATCTGGCTTTTAGATATGACCCAACTATTAAGAACTGTGTAACTTAAGAAAGTCATTTAACCTTAATGGCTTTAATCTATTCATCTATAAAATACAGAGCTTGGAACAGATAATAAACAAAAAAGGCTCCATGTAGTCTAAAGTCCAGAAATTCTCTCCTGGCAAACTCTACTTTATGGTTAATAATTAACATCTATGGTTCTCAATGAATAAATTATTCTCTAATTCCAGTTTGCTACCTAACTCTCTGAGAGAGTTGTTATATGAATAGTGCCTAAAATAACTAGACACACAAATGCAGCATTTCTGCTTACTAGTAAAAATTAATAAATGACTGAAAAAAATAAATCAATGCAAGCCAAACAGATAAGTAGTGCAATCTAAAGAATTAGTTACCTACTAGAATCTATTCTTTTATTAATCCTGATAAAATCCCTTTAGTTGATTTCAATGGCTTGGAGTAGATAATTATTGATTTCCAGGAAGAAAAAAATAATTATCAAAACAGAAAATTTACGCTTCTTGCAAATTATCCATAACATTAATCTTAGAACTAGTAGAAGAAACTGGATTCATGAGCTTCTCTTCTAATATATTTAAGAAAGATGAGAAATATTCCAGATTAATATATGAAGAATAGAAGGAAGAAGAAAATAATCTTTTTCTTTCCTTTATTCCTGACCAAATTGCTTCTAAAAATCAAATTAAGCAAACTCCTAAAGTGATATAGTGTAATTGTGCTATTCTCTCCATCCATTAAAACTATACAAAAATGGAATTTTCTTTCACAGATCACTAGGAAGAAACCTGTGATTATTTACTATTACTGTCTATAGTTGTTGTTATTTATGAAGTATAGTATACGGTTTCATCTCTGTAAGTCCCAAAATTTGATACTATCTGTGTGCGTTACAAGGGGTTTTGACTCATAGCAATTATGCATCAAGTTTCTGATGCTTAAATCTTTACAGGAGCAGAAACCCTCATGTTTTTCACATGGAATGGTTGGTAGTTTGTAACTGCTGACTTGAAGTTAGCAGCCCAATGCATAATCACAATATGATAGCCATTGTTGTTGTTAGGTGCCATCGAGTTGGAAC
>NW_006408584.1:866541-885125 GCF_000296735.1 Chrysochloris asiatica
GCACTAAGTCTTGGAAAGAACCAGAGAAAAAGAAGCAGCCTTTCTTGAATATACTCACTGATAGCAAATTGATTTTAATAGTGTGGTTGATTTGTGTTTATAGAGTTTTAGTGTCGCTACTGTTGTTGTGTGCCATGCAGTCAATTTTGACTACTAGTGAACCAGTGCTACAGAGTAGAACTGTGCCATAGGGTTTCGTTTACTATAATCTTTATGGAAGCTGATTAACTCGGTCTTTTATGTCCCTCAGAGCAACTGTTAGACTCAAACTGCTGACCTTTCAGTTAGCAAGTAAATTCTCAACCATTGCCCTACCAGAGCTTTGAGAGTTTTGATGGCAAATATAAACATATGTGACTAAATTGGGAGGGGCAGCATACACAGGTAAGCAGGCATTATATGTTAAAGACCTTGAAACCTGAAGATAAAAATGTGCTCTAACTTGCAAGTTTTTCTAGAGTGTAAAGAAGGACAAAATGAAGGAGATGAGGCATGTGAAGAAGTCTCATATTCAAAATCCTAGACTTTAGATTTACTTAAGGATTTTAAGCATGAAAATGCCTGAAAATGATTAGATCTGTATTTTAGACTTTTTGGGGGGAGGAATGGAAAAGCTGAATTTAATGTGTTAAATTTGAGAGCAAAGAAAGAAATCAGGAGGTTGTTATTGTTACAGCAGAAAGTATAAGAGTATGAACAAATACAGCTGCAGATATTCAGAGAATAAAAGGAGGAATCCTGGTGTGGGGCTGTAGGATAAGCACTGGAATGCAAGGTAAGCAGTTCAAACTCAGTAGAGACTCCTCAAAAACCCTATCCAGAGTCACAATGAATTGGAACAGACTCTACAGTACTTAACAACAACAACTGGACAATTTACATTCACCAGCCACTTATTCTGTCAAAAAGAAATAGCGGGTATTATGAATTTAAAATCAGGAATGATGTACATCAGGATTGTATCCATTTCCCACGCATATTCAACCTTATGCTGCACAAATAATCCATAAATCTGGATTATATGAAGAACTAACCATCAGGACTAGAGAAAGACTCTTTACAACATGCTGTATGCAGATGACACAAACTTGCTTGCTAAAAGCAAAAAGGACCTGAAGCATTACTGATAAAGATCAAAGATAAGTACAATTGGTCAAATCCTTCAGTATGGATTACACCTCAACATAAAGACAACAAAAGTTTTACAATTGGACCAATAAGCAACATCATGGTAAATGGCGAAAAAAAGATTAAAACTGTCAAATAATATTTCATTTTATTGGGATCCACAATTAATGTCCACAGAAGCAGCAGTCAAGAAATCCAAAAAGGTATCACACTTGGCAAATCTGTTGTAAAAGGCCTCTTTAAAGTGTTAAAGAAAACAAAACAAAAAAAAAACACCTCACTTTGAGGATTAACTGTACCTGAACCAAACTATAATATTTTCAATGGCCTCATATGCGTGCAAAAACTTGACAATGAAGACCTAAGAATTGGTGCCTTTGAATTATGATGTTGACAAAGAATATTGAATCCACTATGCACTGACAGATGAATGAACAAATTTGCCTTGGAATAAGAATAGCAAAAATGGTCCTTAGACATGAGTATGGTGAGACTAGTTCTTTAAAAATGAGATTGGTTGACACAGTGACTGCAACAATGGACCCAAACAAAGGAATGACTGTGAGAATGTCTCAGGATGAAGCAGTATTTCATTCTGTTGTACCCAGTGTATGTATGAGTCAGAACCAACTCAGTGGAACCTAACAGCAATAACAATTCTGCCATTGGCTGCTAATTGAAAGCTTGGTGGATTGAATTTACTAGCCCCTCCATGGGAGAAAGATATGGTAGTCTGCTTCCTTAAAGATTTCCTTGGAAACCCTATAGGACAGTTCTGCTTTGTCCTGTAGGGTTGCTATGCATTGCAATGGAGTCCATGGCAATGGATTTGCTTTATTGTTTGGATGGTTTTTACCCTAACTCAATTCTTTTTGCATTCTTTTGTTTTTGTTTTTGTCAAATTGACTCCAACTCATGGCAAACCCAGGTACAATAGAACCAAATCTTGCCTGGTCCTGCACCATCTTCATGATCTTTGGTATGTTTCAGTCCATTATTGTAGGCATTATGTAAATTCATCTCATGCAGGATTTCCCTTAATTTCTGGCCTTCTACTTTGCCAAACAAGATGTCCTTCTTCAGTAATGTGTTCCTCCTTATAACAAGTCCAAAGTAAGCTAGATAAAGTATCAAGCGGTATTCTATGATCCATGAGTTTTTATTGCTAATTTTTAGAAGTAAGTCACCAGACCTTTCTTCTAGTCCATTTTAGTCTAGACGATCCCCTGAAATCCTTTGTGACCATGCTAGTATTCAAAATACCATTAGCAGTTATTCCAGCTTCATAACAACATACAAAGCACCCCAGCATGACAAACTAATAGACAGGTTGTGGGGATTCTGATAGAAATTGTTGCTGTTGCTACGTGCCATCCAGTTGGTACCAACTCATAGTGACCCTATGTACAACAGTATGAAAACTGCCCGGTCCTGGGCCAACCTCACAATTGTCACTCTTAAGCCCATTGATGCTGCCACTTTGCCAAGCCATCTCGCTCGGGGTCTTCCTCTTTTCCTTTGACCGTCCACCTTACCAAACATGATATCCTTATAGAAATGGCTATTTTAAAAATAAGGAATCTGAGGCACAAAGAGAGGAAGCAACTTGCCCAAGGTCACATAGTTGGTCAGTAGCAGAGACAAAATACAAACCTATTTTGTCTGATGCTGTTGGTCTTAAAACCTCACACCCTCCTATGCAATTTCCTGTTTTTCTCACTCTCTTTGACTCCTGGTCTTTTAATATGCATCAATTTTCCCCTTCTTTCTTAAAATAAACACTTATTTGTTTTAAATTTTTCCAATTGTCATCCAATGTATTTTCTTTCATGTATAGAAGAGCTGAATTAGATTTGAATCTACACAAAATTTTCTCACTAGCCTTTTCTTTTTTTTAAAAAAATAATTTCAGCCAATTGCCTTCTGTGTCTTCTAAATTTGCTCACACTAACTACTCTATTGACAAGTTTACAGAGATTTCTCTATCTTTCTTTTTACTACACCATCAGAGTATTTTGTAATAGTTATCATTCCTTTATTCCTGAAACTATTTCTCCTCCATGTGCAACAACAATTTGCTCTTCCAACATGATTCCTTGCAGCTCAAGAGGTTTTTTATTCCTCTTTGCCAGGTCTACTTCTGTGTTCTGATATGGTTTTTTTCTGTGCATACTGATAAAGGTGTTTGTTGTTGTTGTTCACTGCTTTTGTCTTTCAGTATGTTCCCTCAACTTAACTTACTCTTCATGTTATAATTTTAATTAATATGATTGTTGTTGTTAAGTGCCTTCGAGTCCATTCTGACTCAAAGAAACCTTGTATAGGATTTCTGAGGAGTTACTGGTGAGTTTGAAGTGCTAACCTTGAGGTTTAAACAGACTTTGGGTTCAGTGCATTATCCTGCAACATCACACCAGGACTCCAATTATCATGATAGAACATAAATATCTATCTTCTAGTCTTAATTTCTTACTAATCTTTGCAGATCCAATTTAAAGTTTACTTTGAAGACATTCCTGCTTCAGTGGCTTACTGCCAACTTCCATTTCACACACCAAACCAAGCAGTTGCCATTAAGTCAATTCTCACGCATGGCAAGCAACCTCTTATCTGTCAGAATAGACTTGTGGTTCATAGGATGTTTCAGTGGCTCATTTTTCAGAAGTAGACCACTGAGGCTTTTTGTCTGAAGTGTCTCTGGGTGAACTCCACCAATTGTTAAGTTCGCTATAGACCATGTTAAATGTTTGCACCACCCAGTAGTCTATTTTACACATACATGCTCCAAGACACTTCTTCCCTGCTGAAACATTCACCTTTTCAGTGCTTCCTCTTGTAAGCATTCAGTGAAGAGGATATACAAGGGATTCATTATGCTGCTAATCTAAGTCATTTGCCTAACTTCCTTCTCTTTAACTGTGTAGATTTCATTGTTTATGAAAATAAATTCCAGACAAGTATTTGTTGATATTGTTAGGTGCCATGGAGTTGGTTCCAACTCATAGTGACCCTGTGTATAACAAATTGTAAGACTGCCTACTACTCCTGCACCATTCTCACAGTCATGCCTACCTTTGAGTATGTTGTTACAGCCACTATAGCAATCAAATTTATAGAAATAAAAATGAAGCCTTAGTTTTGCAGTTCCTCAAAAAGTTAAACATAAATTGTACTAGGATCTAGCAATTCTACTCTTGAATTAAAACAGGAACACAGATAATTGTACTCCTATATTCATTACACCACTATTCATAATGATCAAATGGTAGAAACAACCTAAATGTCCATCAACAGGTTAATGGTTAAACAAATTTTGGTACATACACATAATGGAATGCTATTCATCCATAAAGAGATCTTTCATACTCATCCATATGAAATCTTGACGCATGCTACAATAGGGATGAACTCTGGAAACATCATGCTGAGTGAAATAAGTCAGACACAAAATGACGAATATTGAATGATTCCACTTCTACGAATATTTAGAATAGGCAATTATATAGAAACCAAAGTTTCTAAGTAGTTATCAAGGGCAGGCATAAGGGAAGTCAAAAGGAATACTAACCAGGAGGGGACCAAGAGCTCTGTTAAATGGTGTTGTTGTAATTTGAGAATGGCTAAGCATCATGACTTAACAATGATTAATGTAATTAATGTCACTGAAGTGATCATGTGAAGAATATTGAAAAGCAAACGTTTGGTTACATATATTTACTACATTTTTTTTTTAATGGAAAAAAAAAAAAATACAATGAATACCCTATAGGTTAATGTGAGGAACCACTGTGAATTACTAGATAAAAGTGCTATGCATGTGAAAATAATTACTTAATAAAAGAATAGTGAAGCCTGCTAGTAATAACATAAGAAAAGAGCACTGTGAATCTTAGTACCGTGCTTGTAGTAAAGTTCCTAGAAATTCTATTTTAACCTCGGAGACGCCAAAGCTGGGAAAATTCAAGGCATAAGCAGTCTATTAAAAGCTAGCAGCGACTCTGAAAGTTCTGTGTATGTGTATGCTGACCCTTCTTCTGGGTATTATCAAGAGGACACATAAATGATACTGATCTGTAACATGAGTAGCAAAAAAATAAAATAAGATAAAAAAAAATCCTTAAAGTCCCAGCCTTGAAATGATAGGGTTCAGGGTATCCAGATCTGAGCACACTTCACTTCTCATCGCCAGTATCTATCCAGGTTTGTCAAAAGCACAAGGATATTAGTTACCTCTGCTCCTCAACAGCTCCCTCACACACTCCCACTTGTTCTGAAATGGAAAGTCACACAAAAACTTAGACTGAGACAAAAGTTTGACAACACTAAAATTTTGTCTTTTGTTTGCTTGTGTTTCTTGGGAGGAGGGACTAGGAAGCAGGAGGAGGAATCCAAGTTCCCAAGCTTCTCATTTGTCTTCCTTTTATCCGGGTGGTCTTTAGGGAACCAAAGGAAAGCCTTTTTTTTTTTTAAGAAATAATTTCCTTTCTGCTTTTCCCCCTGTCATCTGGCCGCAGGTCATTTTTACCAAGGTTAGAGGAAGGCTTCTACTTAGCTGGTGTGGAAGATAGGGAAGCAAAGATTGGGAAGCGTGGCGCCCCGGAGCGTTCAGGGGCAGGTGACACAGTTGTGGGTTCCCTGACTCCAGTCTGCCTTGACAGTTTCATCCCCGCCCACTCGCAGAAGAGCGCCAGGCCCAGCTGCACGCGCGCGCGCAGGGGACCATAAAAGCTCCAGCAACTCAGAGATACAGAGATCGCCCACCTCCGGAGCAACTGCCGCGCCATGCACGTGAACGGCAAAGTGGCGCTAGTGACCGGCGCTGCGCAAGGTATAGGCAAAGCTTTTGCAGAAGCGCTGCTGCACAAGGGCGCCAAGGTAAGAGGAGGGGAAAGGCCACAGAAACTTTGCTCCCTCCGGGTATCGTCCCACTACCTGAAGAGCTCCTGAGGAGGTTAGAGGGTTGGCCCAAAGTCCCGATCTTGCCACTTCCAAAAGTTGCTGATGTTCCGTCGTTTAAGCAGATCTCCAAAGTGGCTGTGAGAGAATCCGACCTTTAATTGCCTAATTTCAGGTTCAAGAGTGGCACGCTGTATTTACTTATTCTTTTGTCTGTCTGTCTCGAGCTGCGCAGCACCTCGATACCTTTCTTCTTGTGTACAGGTAGCGCTGGTGGATTGGAATCTTGAAGCAGGTGTAAAGTGTAAAGCTGCTTTGGAAGAGCTGTTTGAACCTCAGAAAACGCTGTTCATTCAGTGCGATGTGGCTGACCAGGAACAACTGAGAGGTAAAACAGGAGAATCAATCCATCAACACCCAACATGCCCTGAGCAAGCAACAATCCAAAAGCAACCAGGGCCAGAGTGCAGGCAGGCAGCTGGGCTAGCTGTTGAAGAGCTTTACATTTAAGCTTCAAAACATAGGTTGGACTGTTACGTTTCCTATTAACACCCTGATAGCCGTAAAATCTAAGGAAAGCCAAGAATGCTTGAGAAATCCTTTTATTTTAGTCATTTGGCAGCACATAATGTAATCAAAATTCTTTTGTGTATCCCAAGACAGTGCTGCTGCAGTCATTATTAAATGATTGAGACTGAAGGCTGAACTTGGAGAGTTAAAATAGGCAAAAGGACTGTGGAAAGCAACTTTTTCCAGAAAGCTACAAGACAGTCGATACTGACAATCAACTATAAATGTTTTTCTTTTAAACAATTTAGAATACAAATTTAAGGTTCATCATTAATGACATGCTAGATGCTTTTCACCAGATGTTTTCTCTGGTTTCTCCCTTGTGAGATGATACTTTAATAATAATAATAATAATAATAATAATTGTACTGCAGTGTTAGACTGTGGAAGAAAAGTCTCTATCAAATTTTCCTCAAGGCTTTCCTGTTTCCATGTCCTCACTTAAAATAGATCAGTCCACATGTGACATATCAGGGCCAGGATAGTCTTGGTGTGGCATTATAGGATAAGCACTGGACTGCTAACTTCAAGATCAGCAGTTCAAACCCACCAGCCACTCCTAGGAAACCCTATCCTGGCTTCCTATGAGTCAGAACTCCCACTGAATGGCACTTAACAACATCAACATTGCTGTAGACAATGGACAGATTAGTTCATATAGAGGTCCAATAGATTTGCATGAAAAAAATTAATTCTTTTCTGGAAAAAAATTAGAAATACAAACTATTTCTCATAATATAAATGGCTCTTATGGTACAATGATTAAAGCACTGGGCTGCCAACCAAAAGTTTGGCATTTTGAACCCAGGAGCAGGAGAGGAATGTAGCCATCTGCTTCCATATGTTTACAACTTTGGAAACCCTACAGTCAGTTCTATTCAGTTCTTACAGGGTCAATATGTGTTGAAATCAACTCGCTAGCAATCGGTTTGGTGTTTGGAATTTTATATTTTCAGAGTTTTATTCATAGAGTTGGAGTAAATTGTTAAGCTTGTTTTTAATCAAGGGGTCAGAAAACTCCATTCTAGTAACCCTGTTATTAAAGGGCCATAGGGGCATGGATTTCTTTCAGAGCGTTAAGATATTCTATAAGAATAAAAAAATGATTGGTATGTTACAAGGGAGTGTTTTTGTGAACTTAAAGCAAATTATTTTAGAAAATTAGGCAATTAAAACCTAGAAAATTCTAATAAAGACCTATAACATGGGTTACAACTATGAGAACACATTTATAAACAATGTGCTAGTAGAACATATTTTGCTACAGGTAAAGGATTTGTTGTTGCACATTATACTGGATCGAGGATAGAGTTATGTCGAATCCCAACATTCATGTTGATGGAGTAGAGAACAGTATAGATAATCTGAAAGTAATTTCTGTTTGCAGTAATGTAGTTTCACAAATGACATTTAACCTTAATTGTTTTACTTCCCTGTGTTTAAAACTTGTACCTTGGCTATAAACACATTCCTTAAGGATAAGTGATTGTGGAAGAGGAAACTTAGATACATAATACGTGACTGGGAAGACTTGTTGGTCATGAGAAATCCACATGATGCTTGGGCATCAGCATTTATTTGCTTCTAAGGAAAACATGGCATTGTTTCTCCCAATTTCGGGATTTAACGCTGCATACAACTTTTAAAACTGTTTATACATGTAGTCAGATGCCATTTCACTGAAATAAAAATACAGATGTGAAAAAGTTATTGGAGGCTCTCTACAAATTGTTTCTTTTACAAATGAGCAAATTGTAACACAGAGAGATTAGGTAAATATACAGACTACCATAGTACATAATATCAAGGTGAGGGCCAGACTGTACGTTCCAAGACACAGCAGTATGTTAGGAATAAACTAGTACATTATACACTGGTTAGGGCAAAGTATAAGGAATGTAGTGAAGACCAGAATGAGGAAAGAAAATTAAAGAGAAAACAATTGGAAAATCATATCTAACAATTCAGATTTAGTTCTGGTATCTCTCTGTAGAATAAGCTCTGGATTGCTAACCACAAAGTTTGTGGTTCAAACCCACAAACTGCTCCTTGAAAACCTTATACTAGGTTGCTATGAAGTCCGAATCAACTCAACTGCACACAACAACAACATCTAGCCATTTAGTTTCTAGGAATGACATTTGGTAATGGTGTTCCGAAGAATAGAGAAGTCTTGGTGTGGCACTGTGGGTTAATATGCTGGACTGCAAAGTTGATTTGAAATGCAAGGTCAGTGGTTCAAGCTCACTAGCCACTCCTTAGAAACCCTATACAGGGTCGCTATAAGTTGGAACTGACTTAATGGCACTTAACAACAACAACAAGGTAGAATGCAAGAAATAATTTTAATATTCCATACATTTTCCTATTTAAGTATCTTTTTCTTTGCCTAAATCAATTTGATTTCTTTAGGAGAAGCTTTAAAAAAAATCAAGAAAGGTTTAATATTGTTGTTATTGTTTCCAATTATTAAAGGTTTAATATTGTTGTGTCACAATGCACTTAAAGGTGCATGTTTGAAAGTCTAAACATTGCTTTTTGCTTTTTCCAATTAGCTATTTTTCCATTTTTGCATAGTCACTTATTCATTTAGGAACTGGTTAACTCATGCCTTCCTAAATATGTGTGCTGGTTAATAGCTTTATGATGTATTTTGTTTCAATCAAAATAATGCATATTGATCTACTTTTTGGAAGGAATACATATGTTGAAATGGGAATCCGGAAATAAACTTCTGTCATATGGAAGAAGAATCATAATTGTTATACAGAGTCTCAAATAACAGAAGCCAAATCAATGGCAAAATACCAGGGAAAATATTTTAAATCAATAGAATTACAGGCAAGCCCTGGGTACTAATGAAATCTGTTCCTAAGTCTGTCTTTTAAGTTGAATTTATAGGTAAGTTGGAACAGTACATACAGCTTTAATTTAGCCTTACTTTAGTGTAAGACTGGACTGGTAACTTCAAGGACAGCAGTTCAAACCTACCAGCCACTCTTTGGAACAAAGATGAGGCTTTCTGCTCCCATTAAGATTTATAGCTTTGGAAACTATACAAGGTTGCCATGAGTTGGAATTTACATGATAGTAGTAGCTTTGGGGTTCGAGCAAGAAATATATCCTGGTGTCACTGTGGGCTAAGCACTGGACTGCTGACCACAAGGTCAGCTGTTCAAACCCACCAAGCACTCCTTGGGAGAAAGATGAGGCTGCCTTCTTTGTACACACTTACAGTCATGGAAACTCTTAGGAGCAATTATATTCTGTCCTAGGTAGAGTTGTTATGAGTCAGAATCAACTTAGTGGTGGTGGATATGGTTTGGTTAGTACAACAAGGAGCACTGGTAGTATAGTGGATAAAGTACATGGCTATTAACCTGAAGATAAACAGTTCAAACCTACCAACTACTCTATAGGAGGAAAATGTGGCAGTTGTTTCCATAAAGATTTGCAGTTTAGAAAATCCTACAGGCAGTTTTATTCTGTACTGTAAGGTCTCTATGAATTGGAATTGATTTAATGACAATAGGTTTGGTGTGTTAAGTTACTGCAAGAAGACTGGAAGTCTTTTTAATGATTTTAAAAGCTACACTTGCAGTTATTGTTGTTAAGTTCTGCCGAGTTTTAGGTGAAGGTAATTGTAATGAAGAATTTGTTGTGGGTAGGGGTTGGTTCTTGGAACCCTGGTAGTGCAATGGATTATGTGCTAGGCTGCTAATCGAAAGGTCAGTAGTTCAAGTCTACCAGTCATTCTTCAGGAGAAAGATGAGGCTTTCTGTTTCCGTAAAGACTTACAGCCTTAGAAAGTCTATACAAGGTTGCTATGAATCAGAAATGACTTGACAGCACTAAACCACTAACACCAAGAAGGGATGGTTTAGTGAATTCAGAGGGAGGACAAATGTACAAACATTAAAGGACAAGTATGAATTGTCTGTAAACTGGGCAACCAGAACCCATGTACTCTTTCTCTATGAAAAGCAGCTTTAAAAACAACAATAGTACTGTGATAAAAAGGGAGTAAGGTAGCTCTACACAGTAAGGACTGGACTGTGAACTGCAAGGTCCATGGTTTGGGTCTTCCAGCCACTCTATGGGAGAAATAAAGATGTAAAGTCATAGAAATCCTATACAGACTCATTATGAATTTAAAAACAACAACAAGGTGGTAAAAGGACACTAGTGGCATTGTGGGTTGTGCATTGGGTTGCCAACCAAAAGGTCAGCAATTCAAATCCACTAGCTGATTTTTGGAGAAAGATGAGTCTTTCTGCTCCTGTAAAGGAGCTCTGGTAGTGTAGTGGTTACAAATAGGGCTGCGAACCTTAAGGCCAGCAGTTCAAAACTACCAGACGCTCTGTGGGAGAAAGATGAGGCGTTCTGCTTCCGTAAAGATTTACAGCCTTGGAAACCCTGTACAGGGTTGCTATGGGTAGGAAATGACTCCACAGCACTTAACAACAACAACAACAAAGATTTATAGCCTCAGAAACCCTGTACAGGGTTTCTATGATTTGCGACACAACAACAACAAGGTTGTAAAACACAAATTGAAATGACTAAGGAAGTTTTGCAAAGACAGGATAAAGCAGCTAGATGACATAAGAGCTGCCTTTCATGCCTTCAGAATTACACACACTTCATATGGTTAAACATAATTTTTATTCAAATGAGTAATAATGATGAGAAAGAAAAAGAATAAAAGATTAAACATGCAAATGTCTATCAGTAAGCAAATAATATCAACTGGATGAAAAGTAGACTCGAATCTTATTTATTTGTTGTTGTTAAGTGCTGTTATATCAGGTCTGACTTATAGAACACCTATGTAAGGTTTCTGAGGAGCCGCTGGTGATTTTGAACCACTAACCCTGTGGTTCAAACTGGCCTTGTGGTCCAGTGCTTATAAACAATCTGTGAATAATGATAATGAACCTGAGCACACAGGAATGCTTGTGTTATTATAACACTATGAATATGATATGGCTTAATAAAACAGAGTCTTGGTGTGGAGTTGTAGGATAAGCACTGGACTGCTAAATCCAATTTAGCAGTCAGGAGTTCAAACCCACCAGCCACTCCCTAGAAACCCTATACAGAGTTGCTATGAGTCAGAACTGACTTGATGGCACTTAACAACAACAATTAAAAAGAGTCGCCCTTAATCTACACCACAGGGGTCCAATATCCTACCCAAAAGGACATTAAAGAGCTCTTATTTAACATGCTTGTTCTTGTTGTTAAGTGTTGTCAAGTCAGTTCAGACCCACAGTGACCCTGTATAGGGTTTCCATGGAGCAGCTGGTGAGCTTGAACCGCCAACCTTGCAGTTCAAACAACTTTGCAGCCCCGCACATTAACCCGGAGTGTGACAGCAGGACTCTCTAAAATTTAGTCCAAATTCAGTCTAAATTTAGTCTAAAATTCAGACGGCTTGTAAAACTTTAGAGAACATGGTGGTTCTGTAAAATAAGCACTGGACTGTGAATGATAAGGTTAGCGGTTCAAGCCCACCAGTCATTCTTTGGGAGACAGATGAGGCTTTCAACTCCCACAAAGATTCACAGCCTCAGAAACCTCACTATACAGGATCGCTGTGAGCTGATTACAGGGCAACAACCCAAAACTTTAATGTGCTTGCAGATCCCCTAAGGATATCCCTAAAATTCGGATGGAGATTTATTCAATCTGTGGTGGTCAGAGATTATGAATTTCTAACAGGTTCCCATGTAATAAATACTGACTGATACTGCTGATCCAATCTGCAGGCCACAGATGGAAAAGCAAGGCATTAAGTTACAACCTATGAATGTAATTTTCACTATGAGGGTGGCTGTTGTTTAGTGCTGTTGAGTCAGTTCCAACTCATAGCAATCCTGTATTGGGTTTCCGAGGAATGGCTAGTGGGTTTGAACCACTGACTTTGTGGTTAGCAGTCCAGTGTTTATACTAAACCTTTGCCACACCAGGACAGATAAAAATAATTTAATAACATTAACTGTGATTCTTATGTATGTATGTAAAGTAAAACAATACGTACAATATGTCTTTCTTTTCTTTATAATTAGATACATTTAGAAAAGTTGTAGATCACTTTGGAAGACTGGACATTTTGGTCAATAATGCTGGAGTGAATAATGAGAAAAACTGGGAAAAAACCCTGCAAATTAATCTGGTAAGCTATGTTAGTCATGGTTTTCACCTAATATTATTTAAGAAAATGATTTTATAATTGCAAAATGTTTATAGAACAAATGTCCCTAGAAAGAAAATAACAGCCTACAATAACTTCAGTATAGGAAACAAAAAAAGAATTTACAAAAAAAATTTTTTTAATTCCTATTTATAAATAGGAAGCTATCACACACTTTAAAATATTAAAATAGAACTATCTCAGAACATTAAATGTAACTATTAGAAAACATATTTCACTGCCTAATTTAGGGATTGGCAAACTATAGCACAGATACTGCATTGTCTTGCCACCAATTTTGTATGACTTACAAGGTAAAAACGATATTTACTTATTTAATGGTCAAAAAAAGTCTACAACAGTATGAACCATACATTCAGCCATATGATATTCAAACGTTAGTGTCTATCAAGCGTTATTGGAAGAGAACCGCAATCCTTCATTTATGTATGTCCATGACAGTTTTCAGGCTATAAAGACAGCAATATTAAAACAGTTGGCAGAGAGACCCTACAGCACACAATATCTTAAATATTTATTACCTGGACTTTAGTTTAAAAAGTTTGTGGACCCATGACTTAACCTTTTTATTTAAGAAATAAATGTTAATTAAATGGTAAGAATAACAGGAAAAGAAAGTTTAAGTAACTATTGGACTTCATAATTATTAATATTTTTTTTTTCCTGGAAGTGTCCCTATACCTGTACTTTCTACAAATCTCTGTGTGTGTGTGTGTGTGTGTGTGTGTGTGGAATTTCAACAAGGTTTGATGATTATTTAGCTTATATTTACATTAAAAAAGATAGACTCAAGGTATAAGGTTTTTTCTTTTATCCATTATATGACAAGTTTATCACATTGTATAAGCACACTTGACAGAAGCGATGGAGTTTAGTAAATCTGAAACCTTAGCCAAAAGTGAAACGTCAGAAGCTTGCTGTGTCTGGGGTTACCCTGCCCTTGGTAAGGTCACTCTTTCTAGTCTTGCAAAGCAAGCATGTGTCACTCTTTCTAGTCTTGCAAAGCACAATGTGTAAGTACAAGCTGGCACTGTGTGTGTACAAACAGAGAGGGAGGGGCCTCTCACTTCATGATATCCTCATAGAAGATTACAGACTCCTTAAATACTGGAGCCTGGATTTGTTTTCTCAGTCATCAACACAGTATCTTAATGATAGTATTTAGTCAATAGTTACTTGTCTTGAATTAAAATTCCCATCAGTAGTCAGTTTCTATAATATAATTTAGTGATAGAAATAAGAATTAGGCTACCCCACAAAAGAGCCAAAGTTCCCCTTTGGTACAAAGTTGCTGTTCACACTTGACAGATGTCTGAAATCCCTTACTTGAGAGTGAAATGTGTAATTTTAAGTCATAGACACTTTCTTCACAGATCTTCCTAAAATTTCTCTTGTGTTCTTAAGTCATTATATTTCAAGATCACTTAAAATCTGCCAAGCTTCATTTAAAATCATTCTAGGTTTATGATTGGTGGTACCTGTATGCCATCAAGATGGTTTCAACTGATAGTGACTCTATATACGGTTTCCAATGCTGTTAATCTTTACAAAATTAAAAAGTCTCATCTTTCTCCTACAGGATTATAGTTAGAAATATATTATTTAAATTGAAATACACACACACACATTACTTTGGAGAGACCTGATGTCAGTACCATGTTAAATTAAATTTACTCATTTTGTTATGCCTTCTTTAAATATCATTTTTTAGAACATATTTTTTTCTCCTTAAAAAAACTTCTGTATTTTTTAATGAGGATTGTTCCTAGACACTTTGTAGTTTCTCTTCCAGTAAAATGTATTTTTTCTTTCTATTATATTTTCTAAGGTATTATTGAAGTTTTTACATTGGTCTGGTATTGAGATAGCTTACTGAAACTTCATTTTTATTCAGTTATCTTGTCCTGTTGATATTCTTTGATTTTTCTAAGTGATCATATCACCTGCAAATAATGACTGTTTCATTTATTTGCTTCAAATCTTCTGAGTTATTTTTCTCCTCTCATTGAGTATGCCAAAATCTCATGTATAGATTTATGATCATAAAAAGAATTACTTGTTCTTGTGCCCAGATATAAAGAGATAATGTCATAGCTTTTATATTAATTTTGTCATGTGATTTTGATAGATGTTCTTTATCCAGTTCACTTCTTTATTTTCAAAACACTCTGTCAAAGTAGATGTTGAACCTGATAGCTGCTTTTCTTGAGTTGAGAAACTTTTATGATTTTATTCTCATTTAGTCTTGCAATGTGAAATAAAGTGAAATAGTTTCTGACTGTAAACACCATACTTCAATTTCTTAGCTAAATCT
Organism: Chrysochloris asiatica; assembly: GCF_000296735.1. Taxonomy (NCBI): domain Eukaryota; kingdom Metazoa; phylum Chordata; class Mammalia; order Afrosoricida; family Chrysochloridae; genus Chrysochloris; species Chrysochloris asiatica. The sequence goes on from NW_006408584.1 coordinate 881,667, forward strand.
TAATTTATCATAGTATATTAATATTTAGTCCTCCATTGAATTTGGTTAAGTGATATCTAATTTAGTGTCTTGCATATGTGCTTTTGAATGACATTAGTTAGTGTATTTTTCCTTATAATTTTCCTATCAGATTTGGATGTCAGTTATACTGTCGATGACTTTTATCTCCTTCAAGTATCAGTTTCTGAACAGAATGTATTCATATCTTCAATGAAAATTATAAATGTGTTTACCTATCTGATTAATTCTAAATCCATAATATTTGGAGCATAAATGCCGATAATCTTTTGGTTTATTTTTAATAGTTGTATATTTATCTTATGCCTGTGAAACTTTTAATGCATTTAATATTTATATATATAAAATTACCACCCCATGATTTTCTTTTGGCTCATAATTACCTACATATATATTTTTCCATTCCATTGTTTTGAAATATGTATTTTTCTTGACAGTATCTTTATTATATGACCTCATTTTTTAAACTCATGTCTGAGAACATCTGCTTTTCATATGTGACTTAAAGTCACATAATTATTTTTACTCTTTTAGCAGGACTTATTTAATTCACCTTGTTGTTGTTAAAGTGCTCCGAGTCAATTCTGCCCGCCTCCCCCCCCCCCCCCCGCAACCCTGTATAGGGTTTCCGAGGAGAGGCTGGCAAGCTTGAATTGCTGAATTTGAGGACCAAACTGACTTTGCAGTCCAGCGCATTAACCCACAGCACCATATCTTAGTTCATATATTTTTTTTTTACTAGGTTTTCTTTTTAGTTTTGTTCTTTTTTTCATTCTTTTTCCTAATTGAGTTGGATGCATTTGATTTTGTTCTGCTGGTAGGAAAATTGTGCATTTTATAAATATGAAGTCCTGGTGTGGCATCATAGGCTAAGTACTGGACTGCTCACTGCAAGGTCAGTGGTTCAAATCCAGCAGCTGCTCCTCAGTAACTCACAGGGTTACTGTGAGTCAGAACCAACGTGATGGCTCTTAACAACAATATACTTAAATACATGGGTCCCTGGTGACATATTGGGTTAAGTGTTAAACTTTGAACTAGAATGTCAGCAGTTCAAACTCACCAGCTGTTCACAGGTTAAAGAGGAGGCTGTATGCTGCAATAATGATTTACAGGCTCAGAAACCCTATGGAGCAGTTCTACTCTGCTCTACAGAGTTGCTATGAGTAGAAAATTGAAGGTAGTGGATTTGGTTTTTGGTTTTATATTTAATTATGTTTACCTGACAAAACAACAGAAAAAAAAATATTAAGGAATCAACTAACTAGGAGTTGCAGAAATTTTTAATAATATGTTTTGTCAACTCTCTAAAACCATATAAACTGATAAGAAAAAATTTAATTCAAGAAATCCTGGTGAAAAAGCACAAATTTGCACACATAGTCGCTTTCTCCTTTTAGCCTTCCTAATGGCACTATAAGGAGCTCTGGTAGCATAGTGGTTATGAATCAGGCTGTGAACTGCAAGGTCAGCAGTTCGAAACTACCAGCTGTTCCGCTGGAGAAAGATGAGGCTTTCTGCTCCCGTAAAGATTTACAGCCTCAGAAACCCTGTACAGGGTTGCTATGAGTTAGAACCAACTCCACGGCCCATAACAACAACAACAGCAAAAATGGCACTGGAAAATTCACCAGTCGCACCTTCTAAGCCCTATAGAAGCGTGCTATAAGTCGAAACCTACTCAATGGCACTTAAAAACAATGTTATTTTTAATAGTTCCTTCAGTAATATCTAAAAATTTTATGGAACATGAGTAGTAGGATGTAACATTTCTATAGTAATGCATTCACAACAGAAAAATAATTGTCTTTTTTTCTGAGAAATACTGTGGATTGATTATAAATAAAGAATTTTGAAAGTGAAAACAGTGAAGTAATAAAATTTGAATTACCTCTTTCATCCAGGTGACAGGGTATATACTTATTATACCTTAGGTGAATAAGCACTTGCTTCAAGACAGAAAGTATCTACATTTGCAGGGATGAAATTTTGAAAGACCAGGGACATTTTATGGTGACACCCTGCTGCAACTAACTCTCCTGGATCTTTCCTCCTTGAAGTTAGCCTGCCTTTATTTTTCTCTGGTCTGTGCCGATATAGGTTACTCCTTTGCTAAACTCCAGGGATCAATAACATTTGAAAAACTGCATGGAGGCCATTTCTGACTTCTTCTGGCTTCCCAAGGTTGATTCCTATGAAGCAAGGTTAGACATGCCTCCACTCTAAATCTTTTTTTTTTTAACCCTATTCTGAACCAATCATTCCTCCCACAACATCCTCTACTTCATATCTGCGTTCAATAACCCATTGCAATGGCCACACAGAACTCATAGACAATACTCATGATTATGTGGTTTATTAGGGAAGTGAACAGGGTACAATTCAAGATCAGAAGCAACTTAGGAGGCTTGCAGTACTCCAGTCAGAAATGCCTCTTCTCTGCTGTACTGTAGGCATGCCTCACTCTTGTCTTCAATCTCTCAGCCATGTGATACCTCAGCCTCTGTCTTGCCAGGACAGTGTTACAAAGCTCCTTTAGCCAGTCAGTAAATGCCCAAAAGGCCCATTCTGCAAGCCAGTTTCCTAGGTTAATGATGGTGGTTAGGTGCCATGGAGTCAGTTCTGACTCATAGCGATGCTTCATAGAATTTCCAAGGCTGCAAATCTTTACGGGAGCAGAAAACCACTACGCTACCAGTGCTTCCTAGGCACTCAACTTTACTAGGTCCATGGGCCAGGAAGCCCGAAGCTGCTCTGGCTCTCCATGCTACCACCTTTGCTGCCATTGCTTTTTCAGGTAGGGAGTTTCACACCCTGTTCATGACTCTTCTTTCTTGATGATCCTGTAGTGAGCTATTCCTGCTTTTGTGATGGCTCCTTTTAAACCTAATGGGGTGATATAACTAACCAATACTAGAGGAAGAATACTGTATGCTCTATTAACAGGGTGGCATCTAATTATTTTGGGAATATAAAGAAGACTTTGGATAGAAAATCCATATCAAATAAATTCAAGATTGTTGTTGTTGTTAAGTGACTTCAAGTTGGTTCTGACTCATACTGACATTATATATAGGGTTTCTGAGGAGCAGCTGATAGGTTTGAACTGCTGACCTCATAGTTGAAATACAGTGCTGATCCTACAGCACCAAGAAACCAAATTCAAGTTTCTTGATGTTGTTAGGTACCATCAAGTTGGTACAAACTCATAGCAACCTTATGCACAGCAAAATGAAACACTGCCTGATTCTGGGCCAACCACACTACTGGTGCCACACTTGAGTCCATTGATGATGCCATTTGACCAATCCATCTTGTTGGGGGTCTTCCTCTTTTTCTCTGACCCTCCATCTTACCAAACAGGATATCCTTCTCCAGTGACTGGTCCCTCCTGACAATATGTCCAAAGTATGAGAGACGAAGTTTGGCCATCCTGGCTTC
>NW_006408584.1:887370-907599 GCF_000296735.1 Chrysochloris asiatica
GTTCTCTTTTTACTTTTGATAAGAAATATTTTTGTTCATATACAAATGTATACACAAAACAGTTATTTTTTTTTCCTTACAGAATAGATGTTTAATAAGTATTGGATCAATCAACTGGAACTACATAATATTTTTCACACATGGGTATTCATTTTTGTGTTTTTGAACAATACATGGTTAATTTCTTAATATGTCAGTGTTGCCAAACAGGACAATCTGTTCTTCCACTTTACACCTTACCTAATGTACCTGTTCCTTATTCCTCACTCAGCTGATTACAGCAATCTTCCCATACAAAAGGTACACAAAACCTCTTCCCAGTCTTTGGCTTTCATTATGCCATTTTGTGGTTCCTCATGACTTTGAAGCCAACAGCAACAACATTATTTCTAGCTGCTAAAAGCATAATGTTCAGGGATGGATGAGGTTTTGTAGAACTCTATATAAAGTCTACCTCACAATTGGACAGAAGTAGAATTCATGTTGAGATGACAAGGCAATCTTATAATTTTCATATTTTAATTTAACTTGTTGAAGCTTTAATAAAACAAAATGATACATTCACAATCAGGTGGGACTTACAATGCAATTTGGACATTTAACTAAATGTATTCATTCCTTTGTACCAATATATTAAAACTAAACAAAATAGGTGGCTACTACTAAGTCTAGCTTTTTTAGAAATACCCTATTTCACTAAAGATTTGATGTGGAAAGGGTATGCCCAGGGAATTAATCAAAACTAGAATTGATTATGAATTTATAATTAGAAACTGTTATTTAATTCCTATGATCTTAAATTTTCCAGTTTCTGAAGAGGGAAGGTAATATCTCTGATGATTGTTAAACTGAGATGAACTATAATTTATATGAAACACCCAGCATAGTGCTTCTACATAGTTGTTATTGTTGTCAGGTGCCATAGAGTCGGTACCGACTCATAACGACCCCATGCACAGCAGACTGAAACATTGTCCGATCTTGGGCCAACCTCACTACAGTTGCCACACTTGAGTCCATCAATGCTGCCACTTGGCCAATCCATCTCATTGGGGTCTTCCTCTTTTCCTCTGACCCTCCACCTTACCAAGCATCATATCCTTCTCCAGTGACTAGTCCCTCCTGACAATATGTCCAAAGTATGAGAGATGAAGTTTCACCATCTTGGCCTCCAAGAAGCCCTCTGGCTGCACTTCTTCCAAAACAGAGCTATTATTTCTTCTGGCAGCCATGGAACATTCAGTATTCTCGTCCAACACCATAACTCAAAAGCAACAATTCTTCTATAGTCTTCCTTATTTACTGTGCAGCTTTCGCGTGCATATGAGGTTATTGAAAATACCATGGCTTGGGTCAGGTGCACCTTAGTACTTCAAGCTGATATCTTTTGCTCTTCAACACTTTTAAAAGGTCTTATGCAGCAATTTGCCTAATGCAATATGTTGTTTGATTTCTTGACTGCTGCTTCCATGAGTGTTGATCCGAGAAAAATGATGTCCTTAACAACTTCAGTCTTTTTTCCATTGATATGACTGTTGTTTATTGGTCAAATGGTGAGGATTTTTTGTTTTCTTGACATTAAGATGTAATCCATACTGAAGACTGTGCTCTTTGATCTTCATTAGTAATTATTTTAAGTCCTCTTCACTTTCAGCAAGCAAGGTTGTATCATCGGCATATCGCAGGTTGCTAATGAATTTTCTTCCAATCCTAATGCCTTGTTTTTCGTCATATAACCCAATTTCTCAGATTATTTGCTCAGCATACAGGTTGAATAAGTATGGTGAAAGAACACAACCCTGTCGCACACCTTTCTTAATTTGAAACCATTCAATATTCTCATATTCTGTTCGAACAACTGCCTCTTGATCCATGTACAGATTCCTCATGACCACAATCAAATATTCCAGAATACTCATACTTCACAATGTTGTCCATAGCTTGTAATGATCCACATAATTGAAAGTCTTTGCATAGTCAATAAAACACAGGTAAACATCTTTCTGATATTCTGTGCTTTCAGCCAAGCTCCATCGGACATCAGCAATGATATGCCTCATTCCATGGCCTCTTCTGAATCTGACTTGAAACTCTGGAAGTTCTCTGTCAATGTATGCTTGCAGCCATTTCTGTATTATCTTTAGTAAAACTTTACTCGCATGGGATATCAAAGAGATTGCCCGATGTAATCCACATTCTGTTAGGTCACCTCTCTTTGGTATGGACATAAATACGGATAACTTCCAATCAGTCGTACAGATAGTCATCTTGCAAATTTCTTGTCAGAGATGAGTGAGTGCCTCCTGTGCCGCCTCGCTTTCTTGAAAGATTTCAATTTTTATTCCATCAATTCCTGGTGCCTTGTTCTTTACCAATTCCTTCAATGCACCTTGGACTTCCTTCTTCAGTATCAGTGGCTCTTGATCATATGCTACCTCTTGAAATGGTTGAACATTAACCATTTTCTTTTGGTACAGTGACTCTGTGTATTCCTTCCATCTTCTCTTGATGCTTTCTGCATCCTTCAATAATTTGCCCAGAGAATCCTTCTATAATGAAAGTCAAGGCTTGAAATTTTTCTTCAGTTCTCCCAGCTTGAGAAATGCTGACCGTGTTCTTCCTTTTTGGTTTTCTGCATAGTACATAGGGCTTCTACATAGTTCATACTCAATAAACTGTATTTACTTTCCAAAGTATCAAAATTCCTATTTTCTTCATTTCCATGATCTCATTTATATTTGATAGGAAATATGTAGGTAGCTGAGAAATTCTTCTGACTCAACCTCTAATGAAGAGTTTTAGAAATGACAGAAATATTGTTGATTCATATTGTAATAGTCCTATATGTAAGTTATATGCATATAAACATTGATAAAGGAGAAAAATGTTCAAGAGATATTTTGTTCTCTGTTTTCTAAAACTTCCTTTAATATGAGGTCTGGAATAAGGAGGAGATGGTTTATAGTAAAAATTGAAACACAGCCAAGCATCAGATCTCATTTTGCAGATTCATCCTAAGAATGCTTTCATTTAGTTCTTAAACTTATCAGTTTAGATGAGAAAAATATACCCTTGCTGACCTTCACAAAAGACCTGGCAATAAATTCTACTTTTTTAAATTAAAAATACAACTTAAACTTTCCCTGATTTCCTACCTGGCTTCATCTTTCAGATGCTGAAAACACAAAAGCAAGGTGTCAGCAAAGCTGTAAATACCTGAGAATAAAAACATAGCACCAATATATGTAAATAGAAATTCTGCTCAGACATGCTTGAGACTTAGTTAGAAACTAACACAATCTGACTGTAGTAATTTTAGCCATCTACATTCTTTCCTCTCATATAAACAATAAATGTTCTTTTTTTTTTTTTTCCCTTTTTAAAGGGATTCATGTGTAGAGTTTACTCATTTTCCTTAAACCTTTTTAATCTCAAAATGACACTTAGGTTTAGTGAATTGAACCTTCAATTTTTTTGCTCTTGTTCTACAACTATTATTAGGTAAGAAATGCATCGCTAAATACTTAATAAAACTCCAAAAAGACTTTATTTTTAAATAAAAGAAAGATAAATACTAATATGTACTTTCAATTTCAGACTCAAAATTCTATGGTTTCATTTAATCTATTGTGTTCTAAACCCCTTCCCCCCCAGAATTGAGATGTCATAGAAGGAATAAAAATAAAAATAAAAAATCTGAGCTGGAAGGAAAACATGTTCTTAAAATTTCCGATATCAGCTACATTTCCCAAGTTGTTTTTGGTAGTGATGAATTTTTAAAATGATAGCGTAGTGGTTACGAATCGGTCTGCAAACCTTCAGGCCAGCAGTTCGAAACTACCAGCTGTTCTGCGGGAGAAAGATGAGGCTTTTCTGTTCCCGTAAAGATTTGCAGCCTTGGAAACCATGTACAGGGTCGCTATGGGTCGGAACCGACTCGACGGCAAATAACAACAACAACAGAATATAACAGAAAAGTGCTTCCTGTAAAGAGAGGTTGGTAGCAAATCAGATAAATCTATGTGAAAAGGTAAGTGTAAGCAGTCATGAGTAAATTAAGCAGAAGACAGACATTACTGAATATCAGCTTTCAGGTCACAAAATTTGCACTCCAAGTACATTAAACAGTTTTGTGAGGTCACATGACACAGAGCTCAAGGATTCCTGCTAGTACTGCTCGGTGCTTCCATCAGGACCCAGTTTCTTTTCATCCCTCTCACCTGCCATTCTTTATCTTGGCTTCATTTTTTTATTGTAACTTGCTGTTTTTAACTCTTGTGGCTATGTAGGATAAGAACTAGACTGTGAACCACAGGGTCATTATGAGTCAGAACCAACTCTATGGCACAGGACAACAACAACAACTTACTCTTTTGAAATACTGATGTGGTGTTGTAGGATAAGCTAGCCACAAGGTCAATGGTTCAAATCTACCAGCCACTCCTCGTAAACCCTATACAGGGTCACAGTGAGTCAGAACCAACTCAACAGCACTTAATAGCACCAACTTACTGTTTTAAAAGCCCCATTACAGTGATGGCAAACCTCAATTCTGCTTCCATTTTACTATAGAACTTGATCATCACTTATAAAATGCAAGAGAGTCTGTGAAATGTAGCCTAGTTGTGTGCTAGTCTAGTAATATGGCTATTTAGTTCTAGCCATTGTATGTATACCTGGCAATGTAAAAGGGTAATATACCTTTGTCCTTAAAGGAAACCAACCACTCACCTTACACCGTCAGTGTCTTCCCAGGTCTTTCTGACCAGAACTGAGTCATACACCCATTAATAAACCAGTCACTGGCAAAGAGAATGAGTTTTGTATCAGTTGAGCTCTGGTACCATAGTGGTTATGAATAGGGCTGCTAACCTCAAGGTCAGCTGTTCAAAACTACCAGCGGTTCCGCAGGAGAAAGATGAGGCTTTCTGCTCCCATAAAGATTTGCAGCCTCGGAAACCCTGTGCAGGGTCGCTATGAGTCAGAACCAACTCCACATAATTAACAACAACAACATACTAAATTTGGAGTTCTGCTGTGGCAATGTAGGCTAAGTGTTTAACTGCAAGGTCAGTTTGAATTGCAAGGTCAGCAGTTCAAACTCATCAATAGCTTTTTTGAAACCCTACACAGAATCGCTATGGGTTGGAACTGACTCAATGGCATTAACATTAACAACAACAAACACTAAATTTATATAAATCTTCTTCTTCTGTACTACATGGAGGATAGATAGTTAAAAAAATAAGGTTTTATTAAACAGTAAAAAAAGGAGAAACTAAGAGTACAAGTAGTCAAAGATATTCAGTATTATATATTTCATGATCTAAGAACAGACAAAGCAGAGTTATTTAGGTATTAAAACGAAATGCTTAATAGAAGAGTAAATTAATTATGTGTCTAATATTTGGAAAAGAAAAAGAATGTTTAGAACCCTTGAAGATGAGGAGAATTAAGTTGGCGAACACTGTTGAAATATAATTGTTGTCGCAGCATTCAGAGTGGCAATATAAGTGACAGTTTGCAGCAACGTTACACTCATAAACTCCATAATCATACAGTAAACAGAACATCTGTAGTAAATGACTAACATTCAAAAGCAAAAACAAAGCATTTTCATCTGGAGGTGAATGCAACCTCATGCCTCAATTTCCAACCAAGTGGTCATTAAGCATATAGGGGGAACAACAATGTTAGTGAGGTGGGCATATGATAGAAGAGTCAATTATTCAAGATCAAAAGGGCAGTATTTACCTAAGAACAAATTTCAGTAAGGTTGGAAGAGAAGGTTCAATGGAAAGAAGAATCACAGGGAAGATGCCAGATAACTGATGTTATATGGAGGGGACTGCAGTCACTGAAATGAAATATATGATTTGGTTAATGTAAAACTAATGAACTTCGCTGTAAACCTTTACTCAATTCACAATGAAAAAATGTTTTTTTTCAAAAACCATTTATTAATAATATTTTCAGAAAGCTCTCTAGATGTGAACTAGCAATAAAGACTAGAATAGATGGTAAAAGATAATCACTATGTTGCTTTTTTCCATTTATGTCTCTGAATTAGGTTTCTGTTATCAGTGGAACCTACCTTGGCTTGGATTACATGAGTAAGCAAAATGGAGGTGAAGGTGGCATTATAATTAATATGTCATCTTTAGCAGGTAAGAATAATTACAATATTACCATTTACATTTTTCGCCTATAATTTAGACCATGAAACATAACAATCAAATTTATTATCTCTGTGTGTTTGAAATGGAAACTCTTCTTAATTTTTAAAAATTGTTTCTTAATGGTTCTATGCCATTTTCTATTGAATGGCATCCCAAGTATGAAGTATATATTTATTTCTATTATTTTTAGCTGGGGACTTTTAAATTATCTTACCTTTATTGTTGTTGTTAAGTGCCATCAAGTTGGTCCCAACTCATAGCAACCCTGTATAGAGTCTTCAAGTAGCAGCTGGTGAGTTTGAACTGTAGACCTTGTGGTTTGCATCCTAGTGCTGATCCTACAGAGCCATACCAGAAGTCCTATCTTATAGTAATACTGTTAAAAATATATTTACATATAGTTTCAATGGGTGTCGACCTTGTGGTTTGCAGCCTAGTGCTGATCCTACAGAGCCATACCAGAAGTCCTATCTTATAGTAATACTGTTAAAAATATATTTACATATAGTTTCAATGGGTGTTGTGAGACACCTAAATAATAATGCATATGAAAACATCTTTGACAAAGCAAACAGTATTAAAAGTTAAAGATGTCTCAACTCTCACATGATTTTAGCAAGACCATATATTTATAAAACATATTTGTTGAGATATGCTAAACTGCTGTAATAAATTCACTCAAATATATACTAGCTTAAATATTGTTGTTGTTAAATGCCATGGAGTCTGTTCCGTCTCATAGTGATCCTGCGTAGAGTTTCTGAGGTGTGGCTGGTGAGTTTGAATCCCCTACCTTGCTGATCAAACCAACCTTATGGCCTATTGCTTATCCTACAGTACCATACCAGGACTCCAGCTTAAATATAGGATAAGTTTATTCCTTAATAGTGTACCAGCCAAGGACAAGAATTTTGGTGCAGGGCACCTCTTTTATATTTAGCCATTTGGAAAACCTAACTGAGAATAATTCTGCCGTCTGAAATTTGGAGCTCCCAAGGTTACTCTGATCCTTGTGAACACTAACAAAAGAGAAAAGAGTATGGAAGAAGCATACATGCTCTTTTAAAACCCCACCCCGGTAATGGCAAACCTCACTTCTGCTTCCATTCTATTATAGAATTGATCATAGTCCATAAAATACAAGAGTCTGGGAAATGTAGTTTAGTTGTGTGCCATTGGAAAGAGTGAATTTCAGTAGAAAGCTAATCATCTTTCATACAACATGAAATCAAAAACTATGTTTTATTTGAAACAGAATAATTTAATATGACTGATACAGTATATTCAATAGCAGCTATAAACATTCAGTAGGAAATTTAGGAGCATCTTAGCCAAGTGACTTTACCTTTAAAGTGCTGGAGGAAAATTTAAATGTGTAATAGTTCTTAAATAAAGTAAAAGTCTATAAAATCTGCCACATTAAACCAAACAAACAGATGAACCCGTTGCCCTCAAGTTAGTTCCAACTCATCATGATTTGATCTCAATCTTGGCAAAACTATGCATTACTATGCAGAACTCCATAGTGTTTTCTTGACTGTAAATTTTAGGACATAGATCTTCAGGCATTTTTTTGCCAGTGCTATTAGGTGAGTTTAAAGCACAGAAACCCTGTGTTCATCCCAGGGATTTGTAAATTTGCTACCAGTAGGGATTTAAAGAAGGATTGCTCTTGAAATTCTCAAATATAGACTGGTGGTGGTGATGTGGTTGTGTGCCATCGAGTGTGTTCTAACTCATAGCCAACTTGTATAGCGTTTCTAAGGCTGTAATATTTTCAGGATCAGAAAACCTCATCTTTCTCCCATGGTGTGACTAATGGATTTAAACTGCTGACCTTGTGATTAGAAGCCCTACTGTGTAACCCACAATGTCACCCGGGCTTCTCAAAAATAGACTAGTATCTCATTTTTCTCAGAAATGAACTTCATCTCTAGATATTTTAAAGACATAATGGAATCTTCTAAAGCCATCACAGAACTAATTCTATAACTTTTCCGGGGTTATCTGGTTATTTTTCCTAATAAACTTTGACATCCACTCATAAGTTATAGCATTTAAATTATAAAGGTACATTAAAGTGAGGGCAATACTTGAAAGAGAGATGTTTCCAGAGAAGAGCCACAGTTTAAGTTTTAGGGAATGCGGCACTAAAGGCAAATTGGCAAAGCTAAACCTACACTATTTATTAAAACATGAATGATTAGAGAATTAAGAGGAAATAATACATGAGTTGGGGTCTTGGTGTGGCTCTGTAGAAATACTCACAGGACTGTTTATCGTAAGGTCTTCAGTTCAAGCCTCCAGCCATTCTGTAGAAATCCTACCTAGGGATCAATCTGAGTAAGAACCACCTAGACTGCACTTAACAACAGCAGTAAATACGTCATTAGAAGTGTAAGTGTAAGAAAACCTGAAATTTGATCAAGAGATAAATCCATAGATTTTCCCTCTAGAGGAAGAAGTCTAGAAAAACTTGGAGAACCTGAATTACACATAGAGTTTCTTGTCCTTATGTCACCAGAGATGCTAATTTCCTTCTTGGAAAGGATGGGATGACTCAGGGTTGGATAAATTTCGGACTCTCTTGAGAGACTGTATAACATAGGAAGAAGGTTTATTTGCCCCAAAGAACATGAATGGAGAAATGCAATGTAGTACTACCTTTCATATAACAATGTATGTGTATTAATATGTATCTTCCTGCATTTACTTGTATTGAGCACATACTGTTTACCTGATTCTGGTTTAAAATACCGTGCATACTCTACTCATTCCTCACAACAAACCTATGAAGTTGATTCTGTAACCTTCAGTTTGTAGATGAGGAAACTAAGGCAGGAAAGTTTTCGTTACCTTTCCCAGACTTAAACACATCAAATAAGAGGCAGAGTTAGATTCAAGCAGAAAAGTTTGACACAAGACCTCTTACTCTTAACCACTAGATTATCTATGTCTTCTATCTATGAGTTTATCTGTTAGTCTATCTCTCTGTGTCTATCTCAGCCACACAGGAAATAAAAGAAACTGAAATCCTGTATTGAATAAATTAGTGCAATATGTTCCAGTCTCACAGGCACTGCTGTAAACTGAAGGCCACATTACTAAAGCTTCAGTGAAATCTTGTCCCTCATTTGACACCCATAATAAAGCCTTGAAAACATTTGGGAACTTACCAGAATTGCAAGTTAGTACATGCCATCGAGAAGAGCAATTTAAGCCTTTGCTTTCTTGGCTAAGAGCTTGCTTTTATAACACTACCCACCTCTGGTTATTAATTCTAGTCTTAATTTTTGGGTCTCTCTCTAATCATGCTGATAAACAGTAAATGGATATAAATACAACGATGAGACTTTTTTTTGTTGTTTTTAAATTACCTTTCTAGTACTGTTACAGTCCCAATTAAGTGACTATATCATAACATTTCAAACTGCTTCTACTTCTGGTACTTATCCCAACACACAGGGCAACCCATTAAGATGGTGAGATGGCTTATTGTTTCCCATTCTGCTTGATTTGAGTCCTTCTCCCAGGAAATCCTATACAGGATCACTATGAGTTGGAACTAACCAACAGTACTTAACAACAACAACTAGTGTAGAAGAAATCCTTCAGTGACACAGTTGGTTAAGTGCTTAACTCCTAGTCACTTAATTATGAGCCCGACGTGCGGCAGTTCAGATCCACTCAGAATTGCCTTAGCGGCAAGGTTTGGGGATCTTCCAAAAAATCACAGCCTTGAAAACCCTAGGAGACACAGTTTTACTCTGCATGTATGGGGTCACCTTAAACTGGAGCTGACTAGATAGCAAATAAAAACAACATTTTTGGAAGTTTGCCCTTCCCACCCCTTCCTTCATTATTCCTGACCTCCATACCTGACATGTTTATAATGTTTCCTTATTACCACTGGCCAATTTGGATAGTCCAGCCACCTCTCTTCCAGCCAAGTGCTTGTCACTAGCAAGTTTTCATCTCACAAATAATATTTTTAAATATACTACGTTGATACCTGCCAAGACCCTCCATTTTTCCCGTAATGACATTGGTGGTGGTGGTGGTTATGTAACGTGGAATCAGTTCCTACCCATAGCAACCCTGTAGAGCATTTCCAAGGGTGTAAATCTTTATAGCAGCAGAAAGCCACACCTTTCTTCCATGGAGCGGCTGGTATTTTCAAACTACTGACCTTGCTGGTAGCAGTCAGACTTGTAACCCACAGTGCTACCAGAGCTCCTTATAATGGATTTGTTGTTGTTGCTGTTAAGTGCCATTGAGATGGTTCTGACCCATAGCAATCCTGTGTAGGGTTTCTGAGGAGCAGCTGGTGAGCTTGAACTGCCATTCTTTCACTTCAAACCGACTTTGCAGTTCAGTGCATTAACTCACAGCGTCATACACCAGGAATCCTATAATGAAACTATTTTGATACAAATTCAGAGTATTGTATTAATGGAAGAAGATAAAATAAAACCCCTTAGTTTTGACTTTTCTTAGAAGAGAATTAGCAGTTACTTTGAAGTCAAAGTATGTAGGCAGAAGTTACAGGACCAAAAAGTCTGAGAAGTTAAGATTCAAAGCATTTCTAAAGTCTCCTTCCTCTGTTTTCCAAACTGTCTTTACTCACAATTTTTCTCTAATTCATCCCCCACTTACAACTCACTCTACTAAGAGAACAGCTGTGGATAATATTCAATTCAACCAGGGTATATCCTTATTATCTCTTGCATACTTTCAGTGGAGTCCTTCACTGTCATATGAAAATCTCAAGTTAACACACTGGTTTGGGCAGAGAAGTTAATGAGTAATGACCATTGACGTAGACTGTGTATCACATGCAGTTAATAAGTTTAACAAACAGAAGAGTATGTAAAGTGAGGAGTGATTCCTTAGCATATTGAGGAAGGGTGTGCTCCAGGCTGGAGTACCAAATATGTCCCAGTCATTGTTAATCACATGGAGTCTCATACACACGTCCTGCTCCTTTATTAAACATGCATTGATTTCATCAATCCATCCTTAGCACTCTTCCTTTCTCTCTCTATCTCTCTCATATATATATATATATATATATATATATATAATCCTGCTGTGGCACTGTGGGCTAATTCACTGGACAACAAAGTCAGTTTGAACCACAAGGTCAGCAGTTCAAGCTCACCAGTCACTCTTCAGAAACATACAGGGTGTCTATGGGTCAGATCATTTTGGAAGGAGTGCAGCCAGAGTGCTCCTTGGAGGCCAAGATGGCCAAACTTCATCTCTCATACTTCGGACATATTGTCAGAAGGGACCAGTCACTGCAGAAGGATATCATATTTGGTAAGGTGGAGCATCAGAAAAAAAGAGGAAGACCCCCAACGAAATGGATTGGCCAAGTGATATCATTGATAGGCTCAAGTGTGGCAATAGCAGTGAGGTTGGCCCAGGATCCGGCAGTGTTTCATTCTGCTGTGCATAAGGTCACTATGAGCCAGTGCCAACTCAATGGCACCTAACAACAACAACATAGACCAGAAACAACTGGACAGCATTTAACAACAACAAGTATATGTGTGTGTGTTTGTGTGTGTGTGTGTGTTGGTCTGCTAACTACAAGGTTGCTGGTTCAAACTCACCAACCACTCCTCAGAAACCCTAATCAGGGTCACTATGAGTCAGAACCAACTTGAAATCACTTAACAACAACACATATATGTAAATTGGGAAAGATCAACAGAGAAGAATCCATATGTTTAAGTGGAGATAATTAGAAAGTATGCTTCCACAAGACATCCCATAATGGTTAAATATGCTTCTTATAGTATCAGTTGCTTCAAAATGTGGGAAAGGAAAAGAGATTGATGTCATAGGAAAGGGATTTTGTCCCACCGTCCTACTCCCACTTGCTTGCTTACTTAGTCATTGAGGTCTTGAATCAGTGGCATTTTGTGAGAGTTGCTGCACTCACCATATTTACTATTAATTTAAAACATTAGAGTCTTAAGAAAACACTCAAATGTCAAAATTATTTTTTGTTGTTGTTGTTGTTAAGTGTCATTGAGTCAGTTCCGACCCATAGCGACCCGGTATAGGGTTTTCGAGGAGCAGCTGGTAAGCTTGAACCACCAACCTTGCAGTTCAAAAGGCTTTTTGCAGTCTGGCACATTAACCGAAGCACCACACCAGGACTCCAAAAGAGTATGGTATAAATAACAGCTTACTGACATACCCCCTTGATCTATTAAGTTTTATGTAATATAACCATAAGGATGTAGTTTTTATTATGGTAGAAGTATTAAAGTGACACTTTAAATAAGAAACTCAGATTAATAAAAAAGAAGTTGACCATTTACAAAAAGGAAATAGGATTATAAAATAACTAGGCAAAGTTTCTCCTCTGAGATGTGAATATCAATATATCTTATCAAGATGACAGAACTAAATCATAAGCATGGTACAAACTACTTACTTCACTGAGTCGATTATGACTCATAGTACATTATGGATAGGGTTACAAGGCTGTAAATCTTTAAGAGAGCAAGAAAGCACATCTTTGTCTCACAGAGTGTCTGGTCGGTTTGAACTGCTTACCTTGTGGTTAGAAGCCCACTGCTTATCTTACAGGACCACCAGGTCTCCTCAGACCTTTTAAATAGAACTGTAAAACTGAATTCTAAAACAAAGGGACCCCACACACACAACTTGAAGAATGATAGTTAGACTGAAACATCAAAACAAACTAGAAATTTCACATCAGACAAAACACTGATCACCTTCCTAAAACTCCAGGTCCCAAATAAGAAAATCAAGCCATCAACATACTCAGCTGGTGATGTGAGTCCGTTCAGAGTTAGAGGGGAGAAGAGGCCTGATTATAAACAATAAGTCACTGAAAACCTTACCATGAACAATTCTACTCTGATACATTCGGACTGCCATAAATCAGAATAGACTCCATGGCAACTGGTTATTTTGTTTGTTTTACCAACCTCAGCAGTTACTCTTGATTAAAAGAAACATCATTTTATACTCTTATCAACAACATCACCTTATATGTTGTTGTTTTTGTTAGAGTCTCAAGTGCCACTCAGTTGGTTCATACTCACAGTGACCCTCTGTGGGGTTTCTAAGAAGTGACTGGTGAGTTTGAATGGCCAACCTTGCAGCTAACAGTACAGTTCCTGTTCTACAACACCACAGCAGAACTCCAGCACCCTACACTTTTGTTCATATTAGGTGCCAATGAGTCGGTTCTAATTCATAGCGACCCTATATAAGGTTTCCAAGGAACAGCTGGTGGGCTTGAACTGCCAATCTTATGGTTAGCAGTCCAATGCTCTCTAGCATCTTATATGTTGTTGTTAAGTGCTGTCAAGTGAGTTGCGACTCATAGTAACCATGTATAGTGTTTCCAAGGACCGGCTGGTGAGCTTGAACAGCCAATTTAGTGGTTCAAACTGACCTTGCAGTCCAGCACATTAACCTACAGTGCCACATCAACACACACACAGTCCTACTTTATATGTTGTTGTTAAGTACTGTCAAGTCAATCCCGACCCATAGCAACCCTGTATAGGGTTTCAAGGAGCAGGTGGTGAGCTTGAACCACTGACCTTGCTATTCAAACGGCTTTGCAGTCTGGCGCATTAACCCATAGCACCACACCAGGACTCCCCTACTTTATATTTATTGTTATTAAGTGCCTTTGAGTCGATTCCAACCCATAGTGACCCTGTATAGGGTTTCCAAGGAGCAGCTGGTGAACTTGAACCACCAGCCTGGCAGTTCAAATGACTTTGCAGTCTGACACATTAGCCCACAGTGCCACACCAGGAAATTCATATAACTGTGGTAAACTATTAACTATATGTAACCATATATGACTTTTATAAGGTCTTCCAAAAGAGAACAATTCATTTATCTCCAATTTATCATTGAACAATTGATTTCAAACTTGAACACTATCATGAGAATTAGCTGTGGCAATAAAAGTAATTTTTGTGTGTGTGTATGTTATAGAATGGATGAACCTTTCCTGTATTGCCATCCTTCTGTTTATTATTGCCTAAGTTATCCAAGGTACTTATTTTATGGCTTAAAAATATTAGGAAGACACAGATTACAAGAAGTCAACGTTGTTGTTGTTAGGTGCCCTCAAGTCAGTTGTGACTCATAACGACCCTGTGCACAACAGAACAAAACACTGCCCAGTCCTGTGTCATCCCCACAAGTGTTGTTCATCTTCTGATGCTGTGACAGTCCATCTTGTTGGGAGGTTCCGCATTTTCCCTAACCGTCCACTCACTATGCATAATGAACTTCTCCAGGAACTGGTCCCTCTTGATAACATACCCCAAGTATCAGATACGAAGTGTCACTATCCTGGCTTATAAGATGCATTCTGGCTACATTTATTCCAAAACAGATTTTTTGTTCTTCTGGCAGTCCATGGTATTTTCAATATTCTTCTTCAACACCACAACTCAAATATATCAATTATTCTACTGTCTTCCTTATTCATTGGCCAACTTTGCCATGCATGTAAGGCTATTGAAAATACCATGACTTGGGTCAGGCACACCTTAGTCCTCCCTCTGATATCTTTGCTTTTAAAAACGTTGAAGACATCTTGTGCAACAGATTTGCCTAATGCAATGCACCATTTGACCCGGACTGCTGCTTCCTTGAATGTTGATGGTAGATCCAAGCAAAAGTAAGTCTTTAATGATTTCACTCTTTTCTTCATTTATCATGATGTTACTTATTGGTCCAGTTGTGAGGACTTTTGTTTACATTGAGTTGCAATACATACTGAAGGCTGTGGTCTTTGATCATCAGCAGTAATTATTTTAAGTCCTCTTCACTTTCAGCAAGCAAAGTTGTGTCATCTGCGTATCACAGGTTACGAATGAGTCTTCCTCCAATTCTGATGCCACATTTTTCATATAATCCAATTTCTCAGATTATTTCTAAAGTATATAGATTCATTAAGTATACAGGAAAAAAAATACAGCCCTGAGGTTCACCTTTCCTAATTTTAGACCATTCAACATCCCTTCGTTAAGTTCTAAGTACTAGCTCTTGGTCTATGTACAGGTTCCTCATGAGAAAATTTAAGTGTTCTGGAATACCATTTGTCACCATGCTATATCTATAGCTTTTTATGATCTACACAGTTGAAAACGTCTGCAAAATCAAGAAAGCACAGGCAAACATCTTTCTCGTATTCTTTGCCTAAAGACAAGGTCTGTCTGATTTCAGCAATGGTATAACTACTTCCACGTCCTTTTCTAAATCTGCCTTGAACCTCTAGCAGTTCCCTCTTGATGTACTGTTGCAGCTGCTTTTGAATTATCTTGATCAAAATTTTACTAGCATGTGATTATTATTTTGTTGAAAGATTTTTATTTGCATTCCATCAATTCCCATTGCCTTGTTGTATTGCCAGTGCCTTCAATGTCCTTTGTTTTGAATGAAGATTTTGAGCTTTTCCACTATCTTTTTCCACATATGTAGTCAGATTGATTCCTGTGTATTTCATATGCTGATATCCATGTGTATAGTTGTCTTTTATGTTGTTTAAAAAGGTATTTGTGATGAATAGTCATTGGTCTTGCAAAATTCTATAGTGAGATCCCCAGCATCATTTTTATCACCAAGGCCATATTTTCCAACTATCAATCCTGTTTCAAGGTTCATATTTCAATCATCATTAATTATCAATCCATCTTGATTGCATGTTTGATCAATTTCAGACTGCAAAACTTGTTAGAAATCTTCAATTTCAACATCACTGGCTTTAGTGGTTGGTGAATAAATTTGAATAATAGTGTTATTAACTGGGCTTCTGTCTAGACTTACAGATATAATCATATCGCAGACTTTATCTTGAAGCATTATACTTCAAGATAGATCTTGAAATGTTCTTTTGATGATGGATGTGACACCATTCCTTTTCAATTTGCCCTTCCTGGCATAGTAAACTATATGACTGTCAGATTCAAAATGGGCAATAGCAGTCCAATTCACACAGCCCTAACACCAAGGATATCAAGTTTTATCTGCATTACATTTTTCACAACTTCTAATTTTCATAGTATCACACTTCAGACATTCCATGTTCCAATTATTAATGGATGTATACAGATTTTGTTCATTTTGAGTTGTGCCCTTCAGCAAATGAAGGTCCCACAAGCTTTGCTACATCCATATCATTCTGATGAACTCTACGTTAAGGAGGCAGCTCTGTCCCAACCGTGTTTTGAGTGTCTTCCAACCTGAGGGGCTCATCTTCTGGCACTATAGCTACCAGTATTCAGGAATCTCTTCCAACACTATATCTGACATTATTCCACTGCTGTTCCTGAGGTTTTCTGAGACTACAGAAAGTAGTCTGCCTTTCCTTTTTTTCTAGTCTATCTTAATCTAAAAGCTCAGCTAAAACCTGTCCACCATGGGTGAACCTTCTGGTATTTAAAATAATGGTGGCAATGCTTGGAGCATCACAGCAACGTGTAAGTCACCATAGTAGGAGACAATGACAAAGGACTGGTGACAAGGCATCAATGTAAAAGATTAAATATGTATTAATGAGCCTTTGGACAAATGAACAAAAGCTGTATACAGAGTTTTGTAGCATGGGAAAAAGAGGACTATTAGGACATAGGTCTTTTATAAAAGTCTTGTTAATATAATTCACATATACTTTACCTAGGGATTTTTTTCAGATGCATATTATAATTCATCCAGTAAGTCTAGGGTGGCATCTGATAGTCTGCTTTTTAACAAGCTCCTAAGTGATGCCAGTGATTCTGAACCACACTTGGAAAAGCCAGATTTTGTGTATAGATAGAGTACTGTGTTCAGTTATAAGAATCTCACCTTCTATGTGGGTAACCTAGTTTCTATAGCCAGCAGTAAATGAGCCGCTCGTCTGTCACTGGAGGTTGTGAATTTCTATGATGCTGAAAGATTTCAGAAAAACTTTTGGAGTAACACAGACTAGGAAGAAATGCTTGGTGATACACTTCTGAAAATCAGTCCACAAACCCTGTGGATTGCAATGGTCCTATCACAACAGAGGCCAACTGAATAGCAGCTAGCAACAATAGGATGCATAGAACTATTTTTTGAGGGTGTGTTAGTATAACATAAGCACTGTATTTATTGCTAGTTTCAAGGTTGGCAGTTCAAACCCATCAGCCACTCCTGGGAAACCTTATGCAAAGTATCTATGAGTTGGAACCAACTTGATAGCACTTAACAACAGCAACAAACATTGCTTTCTCCTTTGATCACAGGCTAGACAGTGACTGGATATATAGCAGGAAAGAGAATTTGGGTGTGTGGAGAAAAAGAAACAACTTCCTAAATATTAATTGTCACCGGGAAAAAAAAATATTTCACTGATTTTTTTTTTTTTTTCTGGAATGCATTTTGTTATAAAAAGTATGGCAGTGTTATGGAACTTAATGTTGATAGTTATGTTTTAAAGGATGATTTTTTTTTTTTTATAGCACACAAGAAAAGAGGGTACAAATCAGCATCAGATAATCTGTTCCTTTACATGGCAATCACATGAGGAGGAGGAAGTTCACCAGTTCTTTTGGTCAGATTGCTTGCTTAGAGGAACATAGATAAATAGATTCTCACTAGTTCTCCTTTTTCCTTCATATTAGAGAAGTGATGGTTAAACATAGATAGGCATTTTCTTTTATCATTGCAAAGAACATGTGAGAAATTTAGTTCCTCGATTTTCAGTACAGTTGGTGAGCTCAAGTTATCACGCAAGGATAGGCATCTTTAAATTCTAAATTTATTTTCCTAAATTGAATTTTTTTAGCACATATATATGATCTATTGTACCTAGTTAATATCCATTTTGAAGGAATCTTGGTGGTGCAGTGGGTTATGCATTGGATTGTGAATTGAAAGTTTGGTGGTTCAAACCCACCAGCAGCTCCATGGGAGAAAGATGGGGCTGTCTACTCCTGCAAAGATTTAAACCCTTGGAAGTCCTAGTTATGCTTTGTCCATTAGGGTTGCTATGACTTGGAATCAACTTGGCAGCAGTAGATTTGTTATTTTTCTGCTTTGTTTGTGTATTCTTTTGATGTAAACATGTTTGAGGATTCAGAATACTTTCTCTGTCTTAGTGAGTTCCAGCATTTTCATAAAACCTTTTTGGGCATTTTACCTTCTATAGAATGTCTTCATAATGGTGGTGTTGGTGTGCTGTAAAGTCAGTTCCAACTCATAGTGACCCTGTGTAGGTTTTCCGAGTCTGTAAATCTTTACAGGAGCAGAAAGCCTCATTTTTGCCCCACAAACTGCTGGTAGTTTTGAACTGCTAACCCTGAGATTAGCAGCCCAACTCATAACCACTGCACTACCAGAGCATCTTTCTATGGCATGTAGATTCATTCAAAGTACTTAAAATTACAGAGTAACATCCAGGAAAAAAAAAGTCAGTCATTTAGAAAAATGAAATTTAATTTCCATTTCCAAATTAGTTCTTTTATCTTTAATATCTTTTCTAATCATGCCTGTAAGAGGCAATTTTGATTTCTACAAACCATAGAAGGCAAAAGTAGGGTAAGTTCTAGATCGCTAACTACAGGTTAGCCATTGAAACCTACCAGTTGCTCCTCAAAAACAGGATCGCTATGAGTCAGAACCTACTAGATGGCACTTATGCAGGATCGCTATGAGTCAGAACCTACTAGATGGCACTTAACAACAACAAGAAATGCTTCTTTATGATAATCCCATCAGTTGGTGATCATGTTGTATTATTATGCTGAGAGGCTGTGGAATTTTTTTCTGTTTCCTGTGGGTGGAATTTCTCTCTCCTCTGATTTCTTTTTTTCTGCATTTACTGTTATGACTGAAACAAAGTTGATATTAATTAGATTTGGTGTACTTTGGAAATAACTAACTTGCATTTCTAAAAGTAAACAAATAATGCAGGGCCTAGAATAAGTATTGAATAATGCTATCATTGATCTGAGCCCTGGTGTGGCACTGTAGGATAAACAATGGACTGGTAACCACAAGATCTGGAATTCAAATCCACCAGCCACTCTTAGAAACCCTGTACAGGTTCCCTGTGAATTGGGACAGACTTGACAGTATACAACAAGCAAAAGATTATTTTTAATCTGGTGTGGCTGTTGGTCATGTGTGACAGCAAGAGAGATAGGAAGAATAAATTTTCATTCATAGGAGTAGATAAAATCACCCGGGGGAAATAGTGTGGGCAGAAATGCAGAAGAGAGCCAGAGACAGAGGTGTAGAATTCTCTAGTATTTATGGATCTGGTGATGACAGAAAACTAACAATGAATACAGAGAATGAACTTCCAGTGAGTGTGAGGCCAGAGAAAGCCAGGCTAAAGAGGAAAGTGTTTCAAGGAGAGCAAAATTAACTGTATTGGTTGATGTTGAAAACGGTAGCAAGATAATCAAAGATATTTAGCATTAGCAAGATGTTGACCATTATTAGTAACATAGGCAAGATTTGTTTTATTATAGTGGTTAAATGAACTCTGATTTGAGTGAGATATGGAAAAAGCGGCAAGGTGAGAAAAGTAGAGATAATGAATATAAAGCTTTTTTTAAATTTTTTTAAATACTTGAGAACTTTAATTTTACCAACTTTCCATAGTCACCTGCCCTGTTTTAAGGGCCTACATCCTTATCCCAAGTAATAATCTTTAAAATTATATGGAAAGAAAAAAATTATTCATTGACCATTATTGACCTATTCAAATCAGATTACTTGGTCTTGACAACTTATTTTCTTTTTTGACCTTTTACCATTCTTTTTCTTTCTTTTTTTTTTAATGTTTTATTGTGAATTATGTTAGAGTTTACATGGGAGAAAATTAGTTTTACATTCATTCTATCTTATATCATCTCATTGCCATGGTTACAATCCCCTCCATGCAATCCTTCCCCCATACCCACCAGGTCTTCAGCACACAATCGCTCTCCCTCTCTGGATCTAAAGTCTCCAGCTGCTCCATCGCTCCATGTCATCATCTCTGGCTCCATTTCAGGCATCACTG
>NW_006408584.1:910909-924474 GCF_000296735.1 Chrysochloris asiatica
CCTGCCACTTTGCTGAATCTTCCAATGAGGTCTAGTAGCTTTTTTACTGAGTCTTATAAAGCTTCTTTTGAGTACATTTATCGGAAAGAGAAACGTGAAATTAGCTTGAGAAATATGATAGACCAAGAGAGGATTTATTTTTAGATGGTGTAATGTTGGGGCACATTCGTATTTCAATAAGAACGGTCCTCATTTAATTGTTCACTTGGTCCAGTGACCACATTGTTATTTGTTGTTGTTAAGTGCCATTGAGCTTGTTCTGACTCACAGCAACCATGTATAGCATTTCTGAGGAGGGAATGGTGAGTTTGAACTACAGCCTTTTAGTTAACAGTCCAAAGCTTATCATACAATGTCACACCCAAACTAGACCTTCTAATATACTTTCATCTATAATTTCTATGATATAACATTTAACAGCTTTCTTTCTCTCTTCAATTCTCAGTTTTTGTTTTTTTCTTGAAGAATCCTTCTCTACCAAGTAGGGATTCTGTGTATAGTTGTGTTATACTGCAAGTCAATGAAGTCAGATAAAATGCATTGCAGATCATTAACATACCCTACCGATACAGACAATTTTAAGATGTGGGTATGTATGTGAACGCATAGATGCTGTGGCATCTGTAGACAAAGATCATTCATGAAAATGTCAATCAAGACAGAGTTTGGAGGTTATTCGTGTAAGAGTTTAGAACATGGAGAGCAGAAGTTATGTTTAGTGAGGATAAAGGGTGGCAGTTCTGGCAGGGAAATGAAGGTGTTTGAAAGAGCTAAGGCCTGAGACTTTCCAATGAATTCTATAGGGAAAATAAGGAACCTGTTGTTACTGAGTTGTAGGAAGTACAGAGAAATAAATCTGACTGAAGGTTCTATTAAGCAGAAGATAAGGAGAAATATGTCCCTACCACTCCTTTACCAACTGGAATAGGACATTCTTAAGATGATCCAAGAAAGTTAATACCTACTTTCTACTGAGGAAATAGTTTCAAACCAGTTTTGGTCTCATGTCATTGTTGTTGTTAAGTGCCATGGAGTCACTTACAACTCATAGTGACCATGTATGGGGTTTTCAAAGAGTTGCTGGTGGGTTTGAACTGCTGACCTTTGCTGTTGGCAATATAGTACTTATTCTACAGCACCACAACAGGACTTCATTGGTATTACTTGTCCTAATTTTTTCAATACAAATTTGTATTTTGGCTATCTCTGCAACAAAATATTTTATTTTAATGGATATGTATACTGTCTCATGAAAGGGTTGTGTGACCACTAGTAGGCCCTGTTTTCTGAGAAGTAAAACTGAAGTAATTTAGATAGTAAATTTCTACATTGAAAGTCAATTGGCAAGTTGCCAAAAAAGCACCAACCTACACTACGTGTTCAAAACTCAAGAAGCAAGTTAAAATCTAAATGTTTCTAGGAGATAGGGTAAAGTTCTCTGTTTAGTTGAGTATACTGTAACTTGCCTAGTTAAGTACTATAACTTGCCTCTTGTTGCTGTTAAGTGCCATTGAGTCAGTACAGAGGCTATAAATCTTTACAGGTACAGAAAGTCTCATCTTTCTCCAGAAAAGCTGCTAATGGATTTGAACTGCTGACCTTGTAGTTAGCAATCCAACATGAAAACCACTATGCCATCATCACTCCCTAAATAAAATAATTGAAAACTAGAACTATTTTTATTTGTAACAGTCAAGAGTTGTAAACAACTCAAACAACAGGTGAATGGATATGCAATTTATACTTGTACAATGGAACTGTCGTTGTTGTTTTTTGTGCCTTCAAGTTGGTTGTGACTCATAGTGACCCTACATAGGGTTTCTGAGGCTTTTTAAATTTTTTGTGGGAGCAGAAAACCTAATCTTTCTCCTGCAGAATGGTTGGTGGGCTCAAATTGCAGACCTTGTGGTTTACAGTCCAGTGCTTATCATATGGAATCGCCATGCTCCCTATACAAAGAAATACTATTCACCAAAAAGAAGCAGGACAAGTAATGTGCTTTTGATGCTACATATCCATCAATTTCAAAATAATTACCCTGAGTGAAAGAAGCCATCTAAAAAGAGTATGACTCTATTTATGTAAAATTCCAACAACTATAATGGATTTGTGATGATAGGAAGTATATCATTAGTAGACCCAAGGTCAAAGGAGGAGAGAAGAAAGAAATTACTAAGGAGTGTGTGGAAAATTTTAAAGTTATAGATTATGTTCATTATCTTGACTATAGTTGTGGTTTCATAGTTTCCTTGGCATATATTTACATTAAAATACACACTACTGTGTGTCAATTATATGTCAATAAAGCTGTCAGAAAAAATAGAAAAAAATAGAAAGCTTAATTTATGACTGTTTGAAATTGATTTATACACCTTTGATTTAATATAAGAAAATGTAAGGGTAAACATTTTGTAGGGTAGCAGTGAAAATGGTAGTAGAGTATTACAAGACCTAGTAAACCAAGTACCATTTTTAAAATGCAACCAAGTTCTTTCACATTCTGATAGCATTTACAATTGTACCTTTGAATCTATGGTGTGTGCTTCCTTCTTAACAGAGCCAATCATTTGATTTGATTTGTTTTACCTCTATAACACTTAGCTTGAGTTCATAAGTTTAACACCTCCCACAAATGTAATGAAGATTAATCCCAAATTCAACTTCGATAACATTTATAAGCAATGTCTTTGTGTTTGTTGTGGCTGTGTCAACTAGCTTATCTCTGGTTAAGGTTCTCTGCATTTCTTGCAGTACTAGCACTATCTTACAACCACTGCCTTTGTCTCACAAACATTTAAGGAGTGGGTAAAACAGGATTTAAAAGAACCGAAAAAAGCAACATCTGGCTACACCTACTTATTCCCTTTATCTTGTGTTGCCAAAGCATCTATATACACTGTAGCGACATCATAAATTCTTGTTGACTGACACTGATGCATTTAATTAACTTACACATTTAACCTATCCTAAAACAAAACAAAAAAGAGAACCAACATGTTACAGTACTTTGAGATCACTGGGTTGACAACTATGTGCAATCTACCATCCTAAGGAGTTAAACTGTTCTTGAAAAAACATACTTTATAAATTGAGACCTGGCAGGCACCTAGGGAGTGGTTAAGGTCTGCATTTATTGCTGAACTTTGGCACAACATGTTTAACTGATTGGTGGTGTTCTGAGAATAGTTAGTTGGGTGGAGATGAGCACGCCTCAGCAGAATAATTTCATATTATTAGCATGACATTTGATATTAATAACATTATAGTAATTAGGGATCACTGTTTCTTGACTCAGAGAAATCATAAATTTTAAAAAGCTGTTAAAACATTTCAAAAATTTGTTAAAAACCTAGTATACTCAAAGGACTGTAATTAAGAGTTTGAGTGTTATTTAGATAAGGAATTAGCAATTGTGAGAAATTAGTTTGATAGCTACCACAGTGAAGTAGGTTTTTCTTGCATTGTTTCTATATGGGAAGTTGGGGCTGAGCTGGGACCTAAGGGAGAAAAGATGCTACACATATTATAATATGATTTTTTTTCACCAGACCATGTCTTTAATTATTATTTTTAAACAGTTACTCTTGGGTATATGTGACCAATTAAACCAAATTCTAAAATTGCTTGAATTCTGCTGTTGCCTATGAAAGAAAAGAAAATAGGACCAGTTTTATTCTTTGTTTTCTTTTCCTAAGCCAAAGGATCAATTGATCCAGGCATCTATTAGAGATCAAAATCAAGAGAATTTACTTTTTTAGTTTTCTTAAACCTTCTTGACATCATTTAGTCTAGATTGATGATGGGGAACTGTATATTAATTTACAGCAAAGACAAGTGTGTTTTGAACTATTTAAATTTCCTTAGCTGTTTTAAAGCCTTAAAAAAAATGTAGAATATGCACTTTTATAAATCCAAGCTTAAAAATTGAACTCAGGTGGTGCTTTATTGGATTTAAAGATGATTCACTTTGTGTGTTAAAGAGCATTGAATTCTCTTGAAAGAAAATTAGGGAGACAAAAAAGCTTATCTATCATTCTTGACTGTACCCTTAAATGTAATTTGCCTATCATAGATCAAGGACAATACAGTAGAGGTCAGGGAAAGAATAACTTATGCTCAGCCTGGTGAATTTCACAAAGTTTGGTGACTGTTTTAGTCATCACTAGTGTTAAATTGAAATAGGCACAAATTACTGGATATTGTCTGCTTAATTTTTAATCTAATTGTCTAAATGTTTGTAATTTTTTTTTGTTTCAGGGCTCATGCCTGTTGCTCAACAGCCTGTTTATTGTGCTTCAAAGCATGGCATAATTGGATTCACACGCTCAGCTGCGGTGAGGCTACAACCACTACATCATCTCTCATCTTTCTGTTCATATATGCGACATGACTATAAAGCAGAAAGAAATAGATGCAGAATTCAATGCATCTGGATAAAAGACAGAAAAATAATATTAAACCTCAATCATTAGTATAAAAATAGTTTTCAGATTATATAAAGTAGCATGTTAAAAATAAGTCATTTTAAAATGTAATATATTCTAAACTTATATGTGTTCTTGTAAAACATTCTAAGGTTTTATAATAATAGGGAAATACTCTTTAATTAAAAAAAAATTGGCTCCAACTTTAAAAATCATTAACCTTAGGCTTCAAAAAATAGTACATGTAATATACTCCAGAAATTACTTGCTAGAGAGAATTGTGTGGGAAAACATTTGCTCCATAGAGTGGTCAGGGATGATGTCTTTATGACCACAAGGTTATCAGTTCAAACCCTCCAGCTGCTCTTCAGGAGAAAAATGAGGCTTTCTGCTCCCTTAAAGATTTACAACCTCAGAAACTTTATACAGGGTTGCTATGAATTGGAATCTACTAGACAATATCTGTCTAGACAGCATAGCAACAGTAGTGAGGTTGACCCAGGATTGGTCATTGATTTGTTCTGCTGGGCATAAGGTTGCTATGAGTCGGTACCAACTCAATGGCACCTAACAACAAAGACAGCATCTAACAGCAACAGTTGGTCTCATACATCACTAGGGTGAGAAGCAAACACTTGTCTTTTCCTAATCACTGATGAAAGGGCAGTTTGAATGAAGCCTGTTGAGCAAGTGGCAAGTAACAAGAGGTACAGTTAGGAATCAGGGACAACTAAGACCATTTTGGTACTGGTAATAAGCTTGGATTTTATTCTAGATGCGACAACAATGAGTTTTTGAAGCACAGGCATGCCATTATCATATTTCATTTTGAGATCATTCAGGAAGTTATTAGAGAATGTATTAGAGGGCAAGTGTAGAAACAGAAAGAAAAGTTGGGATGTCTCTGCAACAGTTATGGGAGAAGAGATGACAAAAAATTATTAACAGAGGAAATACTAGTGGATAGATAAAAGACACCTGAATGCTAATTATTAAATTAAAAATGAAGGTCAGAAACTCTCATAGTTCAAATTGATATTGATTGGAAAATTTTATTTACTTTGCAAGGACAAGTTTTGATTCAGTTTTTTTGTGAACACATGAAGTTATTACAAAACAAAAAAAATCTTAAAAGCCAGGAATTTGTAATTAAAATTATTAGACGGGAAAGTTAAATTTTATTTTATTTTACAAATATTTCAGATGAAGTTAGTAACTTTAAAATTAAACCTAAGAATGTTAGCCTATGAATGTTTAAATGATCTTCCCAGTGATGCACTTCTGGGAATTATTAAGTGTCCCACTCTTTAGAACCAAAGTCCTAAAATTGACTACACACACACATAGCACACAATAGTTCCACAGACAGTATTTTTAAGCAAATATTTTATGTTCTATAACTCCAGTCTTTGAAAGAAAACTTGGGATGTAATTCTGATCTTTACCTTTTTAGTTTCAGAGTCCCATTTACGTCAGTTGTAACTGTACGGAATAACTAGACAAGAGCAACT
Source organism: Chrysochloris asiatica (assembly GCF_000296735.1). NCBI lineage: Eukaryota > Metazoa > Chordata > Mammalia > Afrosoricida > Chrysochloridae > Chrysochloris > Chrysochloris asiatica. The sequence goes on from NW_006408584.1 coordinate 916,845, forward strand.
TTAAAAATTAATTATTTTTAGGAGTTGTCCAATAATACTGATTTTAAAAAAGTTTTAATTATGTGATACTTCCAAGAGTTAGGTGTGTATTCTTTTACTTCCTTTTTGCTCTCCAGTCAACTCTGCCATGATCACTGCCATATAGTTAGGTGAATATCTATGTCAGAGAGTTTCATCAGTCTTTCCTATGCTGTACAAGACTGCTAAAACCTGCAGCCTTCTGTTTCTAATTGGCAGATGGCCGCTAATCTCATGAAGAGTGGTGTGAGAATGAATGCCATTTGTCCAGGCTTTGTCAATACACCCATCCTCGAATCCATTGAAAAGGAAGAAAACATGGGACAATATATAGAATACACGGCTCATATCAAGGATATGATGAAATACTATGGAATTTTGGAGTAAGTAAAGCTATAATTATTTTCCTTTATGTGAAGGAATAAAGTAATTGTTTTTGTTCTTTTTGTGTGCCATCAAGTCAGTTCTGACTCACAGCAACCCTTTCTAGGGTTTCAAAGAGCAGTTGGTGAGTTTGAGCTGCCGACCTTGTAGTCCAGTGCTTTATCCCACAGCACCACACCAGGACTCCAGATAATAACAATAAGAAGTGAAAAACTAAACTTTAAAATTTGCGCTTCAACATTTAGCTTTAGCAAACACTCTGAAAGAAAATATTTTTTTCTGGTTTACTAAATAGAAAGTGTTTACACATTAAGAATCTTGCTTTAAAATATAAGCAATGCCTCATTAACGTCTTCAGTCATAATCAGATAGGGGTACTAAAAAAACTGAAAAGGATCATATTTAATCATTTATAAAGGCAGTGGTAGTCATGATAACTTATCTAAATTTCAAATAATATTCATATATATCCTTGTGAAATTTTATATGACTCTATAACTTCAGCTATTTTCATAACTTCAGCTATTGCACTACATACATTTGATAAACAATGTTTGAGTTAGAGCAGCAAGAGGTCATAGCTTTCGCAGTACAGTCATAGCTAACATGTCAAAGGAATCCTGTGAACATATATGTCTTGCCCACTGGTCATAAACATATTCATCAACCTCTAGTTGTCTCAATTTTATCATATATAAAATGAGGATAATACTAAAGCAAACAGGAACATAGGAAGATTTAAATAAGATAATATATGTAAGATCATGAAAAACAATAATGCAAATAATAAAACTCTGACACAAAAGCCCTGGTGATGCAGTGGTTAAGCTCCTGGCTGCTAACCAAAGGTCAGCAGTTCAAATCTACCAGCCATTCTGTGAAAGAAAGATTTGTCTGCTTCCATAAAGATTTATAGTCTAGAAACGTCCATGGGGCAGTTCTGCTTAGGCCTTAGGAGTTAGAATCAACTTAATGGAAGTGTTTTATTTGTCTGTTTTTCTTTTTGTATAAATAATAGATTACTAATAAGGACATCATGCTTGGTAACGTGGAGGGTCAGCAGAAAAGAGGGAGGCCCGTAACCAGATGAATTGGCATCAATAGGCTCAAGCTTAGCAGCAATTGTGAGGATGGCTAGAACCAGGTGGTGTTTCATTCTGTTAAACATAGCATAGCTATGGGTTGGAACCGACTTGACAGCACCTCACACCAACAACAATAAGTGTTAACAGAATCCTGGTGGTGCAGCAGTTTAGAGCTTGACTGCTAACAAAAAGGTGCAGGTTCAAACCCATCCAGTATCTCTACAGGAAAAAGACCTGGAAATGTGTTCCTGTGAAGACTACAGTCTAGAAAACTATGGGATAGTTGTGCTCTGCCCCATGGATTCTTTATGAGTTGAAATTCACTTTAGGACAACTGTCAACAACAATAAGTGTTACCTAAAATTATTAATATGGAAACTCCAATATTTCTATCTAGTAAGTCTAGGATCTACTGATATGATAAAGATCAGAAAATAATCATTTTCTCAATGCAAATAATGTGTATAAAACCTCCATACCAAATGACAGATTAGGCATGATATCTACCACTAAATTTATTCTTATCATGGTTGCTAGGTTTCATTGAGTCAGTTCTGACTCATTGAGACCCTGTAAATCTTTACAGGAACAGAACACCTCACCTTTCTCACCCATAGTGACTGGTGGGTTTGAACTGCTGACCTTTGATAGCAGTCCAGTATTTATCATGCAGTGCCACTTGTTAAGGTTCAACACATAGCAACCCTGTAAAATGTTTCCGAGGAGTGACTGGTGAGTTTTACCTGCTGACCTTGCAACTCAAACCGACCTTGTGGTCCTGGGCTTATCCTATAACACCACACCAAGATTCCACAGTGCCACAAGCAATCCTGAAATTTGTCATATAATTGGAGGCAGTAATACCATGATAACGTATATTTCTCTATTCCATGTTAAAGGTAGTAGATTGTTCAGAAAAATAAATAAAATAAAAATTTACCCTATACTTAAGTTTCAGAATATCATTATTTTCCTTATTTTCAGCCCATCAATGATTGCCAATGGGTTAATAACCCTCATTGAAGATGATGCTTTAAATGGTGCTATTATGAAGATCACGATGTCTAAGGGAATTCATTTTCAAGACTATGACACAATTCCGCTTCTTGGAAATACTCAGTGAATATTTTATGATGGGACATTTATGAAAATAAAAACAAATAACATATTCAGACCATACCTTCATTTTGAATATCACTTTTTAAATGAATGTTACAGTTTGAAGCTTTTCTTAAAAATGAGAACTAGAGAAATTTCCTTTATGTGTTTGATGTTAATATGTTAATGATTTTCTAAATGATTCAGTAAGCATATGGGCAAGAAAATCATGAGTTATCAAGTATATGATGTGGACCAAAGGTAGGTTGCGATGCTTATAGTCTAATGATTAAAGCAAAGAGTATTCAAGGAATGTTCTGCCATTCAAAAAATATATTTAAATCTGTGGTTCATAAATATTGATTTTAGAACATCATTTTAAAAAATATACTTGAATTACTTTTTTAAATTAAACCTGATGTACAAAGACTCATTTTGTTTCCAAGCTTATACTTTAAGAGAGGGAAGCTATTATCAATGGCGAATGTTTAGCAGTGATAATTTTTTTGTTATGTACCATCTTTTAGCTGAACATCTTACCTCTTTAAACATGTTGGCATATTTGGGGACCATTCCTTAACAAATAAATAAATTGTAGTGTAAATAGTTCCCAACTGAAAAATCTGATGTATGGAAAAATTATAGAAAGTGACTAAGAATGCTGATTCAAAGTTCAGCCTCCCACCTAGGAAAAATACTTCTATCATCTTTGCTTATTTTAACTTTGACTCCCAAATCTCAGGAATGTAAGGTTTAACAAGATAATTAAAATGCATAAAATGTTATGTTAGATATGCTCAAGAAAAATGATACTAGTATACTTTTATAAGATTATTTGCACCAATATTAAAAGTGCCTACTTTTAAATAAAACTTTTTATTCTAATCTATGTAAATTACTTAGTGTTCTATATATGACTGTTGAGTAAAATAAGCCAATTTATTACATCAGTAATTATAAATGTTTGTTTTGTTTTGTATTGTTTTTTATGCTGAAACAGCAGAAAAAATAACCGTGATGCTTTGTCCTTGTCATTGTCAAATATTTTAACAAAAAAATCATTAAATACACCTATTTTGGCTAACAGTGTTTTCAAGCATTTATTAGTACTAATAATCGTGAAAGCAAAAGATTTCCAATTCAACCATTGTTTTCATAGAAATACTGTGTAAGTGAATCAATGCCTATTTAATCCAAAATTCCCAACTTGGAGGAAAAGCCATCCAAGGTAAATGATAAGAACTTTACACATAACTGTTGTAACTTTGCCATAGACAACAACTGCTTTAGTTTTTAAGAAGTAATTGATGGTAAATAACAGTTGTCTATAGTGCTGGTGTGGCGCTGTGGGCTAATGTGTCAGACTGCAATGTCGCTTGAACTGCGAGATTGGTGGTTCCAGCTCACCAGCTGCTCCTTGGAAACGCTATACAGGGTCACTATGGCTCAGAATTGACTCTACGGCACTTAACAACAACAGCAACACAGTCCTATTTGGAGTCCTGTTGTGGCACTGTGTGATAATGCACTGGACCACAAGGTTGGTATGAATCACAAGGTCAGCAGTTCAAATTCACCAGCCACTCTTCGGAAACCCTATGCAACAGTAACACTATAAGTTGGAACCGACTCAATGGCACTTAACAACAAAGTCCTACATAATGTATTTGACAAACACCAAAAAATAAACATCAATGAATATATCATAGCAATTAAATATAATTAGACACAAAATTGTTTGTAACTTATGACTGGTAATAGATTAGTGAAATGATATACATATGTATTTTATAATTTATATCTTTCCCTACCGTAATGTAAAGGCATAGCTTAAACTTTTCTTTTATGGATAATGTTTTGTACTGCAGCTTTCACTATGCATTGTGAATTGAATAAATTTCTTTTTCAGTTCAATAAGTAATGTCAGCATTTAAAGTCATATACTGAGTTTAACTAAATAAAAATGTGAGCTACATAGGTTAAAAATTTATTTTACACTAAAACTTACCTTTTACAAATACTAAGTGCTGTTGAGTCAATTCTTACTCTAAGTGACCCTGTATAGGCTTTCTAAGGAACAACTGGTAGATTTGAATTGCTGACCTTGTGGTTAATGGTCCAGTGCTTACCCTATAGCACCACACTAAGACTCAATAAATCTACAAAGCTATGTGATATCATATATTGGTTGAGAAAAATAAATATTAAATTTGGGGGGAAAAGCGTTGGTTTCCTTAATTCTATTTTTCACTAACAATACTAATAAAACAATGTTTTATAAGTACTTTTTTCTTAATACATGGAATAGTTTCCCATAAAGGAAAAATTATAAAAATATGAACACTACCTAAAAGACTGAGACTTTATAATAACATCAAAGCATCAAAACAACTAAATGTTTCCATATAAAAATCATTTTAGATTTTTATAGTATCACTTAAGATACTATAAGTAATATACTGCAAATAATTATGTGGTAATTTATGTCTATTTTTGTTACATTGATTTAAAATGTTGAAGAGGTTTTAATATGGAATTTTTAATTAAATTTAACTCATTTCACATGCATATGAAAGGTAATATCTCCTATAAAATACAGAGTGTCTTAGTCCTTTAGATAAATTTGAAAAATCATCATTTCTTTAACATAACTAGATCCAAATTTTTCAAACTTTGTGTAACATTAAATGTTTTGTTATTAACTGCCGTCAAGTTGATTCCGATTCATAGCAACCCTGTATAGGGTTTCCAAGTAGTAGCTGGTAAATTAGAATCACCGGCCTTGTAGTTCAAACCAACCTTGCAGTCTAGTACCACATAAAAGCACCACATAAAAGAAAAAGAATAAAAAATATATCTAATGCATATAATTGTATTCCTTTTCAATATAAAATATATTTCTTATTGTTAATTACAACAAAAAAAGATTTGAAAGATACTAGCTTTTGTATTAACTATAGTCATTGACTTTAAAATTATTTTATTTTTAAATTTCTGACCATACTAATTTAAAAATGGTATTGGGTGTGTGCCTGACCTTCTCTGACTTCACAAGAGGAGTGGAAGAGAATCCTTCTCAGCATCAGCCTTTGGTTGATTACTATGAGGTAGAAAACAGACATGCTTCCAATTCCAAACTTCCTTACCAGTTCTGATTGCTACATCTACAACAGTCTCTGCTTCTCTACTGGGTTTGATGAGTCATAGCCACACAGAACTCAGAGACACTACTCACAATTATGTGGCTTGTTAGGTAAGTTAAAAGGTTACAATTCCGAATAAAAAATACCGAGGATCCAGTTTTTCCAGTCAGGTAAGCCTTGCTCTGTTCCTTTGCCTCTCAATCATGTAACCCCTTGGTCGTATTTCCTGTCAGACAATGTTCTATAGCTCCTTTAGTACTGCCAGTAAATACCTAGAGTACTCCATCATAAGCCTCAACCTAATGGTGCCCATCTCCATGGGTCAGAAAACCTAGCTCCTCCAATTCAGTGAGCCTCGTATCCAAAGACACTCAGTTTTATTTGCTGCATGGGCCAGGAAGCCTGCTACTTTGTTTCATGCTCTTGGGCTGTACCTCTGCTGCCACCTCTTTTCTACCACTTCACCACAATGTTGTTTCTCTAGTATCAGAGCTATCTGTCTCCTGGAATGAAGAAGTTTAGCATAAGGATCTTGAGTTCCAAACAACATTCTCCATTCTTGGTTCTTTCTCTCTTGGTTTCCTATTCCTGCTTCTGAGCTGCCTCATACCCAGTAGGATGATAAAACCAACCAATTCACATGTTAGAATCCCTATTTGCATGTCCCACCCAATCAATTATTTGATTGGAGTTACAAAGACTATGGCTAATAGAGTCATATCAAGTAAATTCACTGTGCCATAAATATCATCTTAATCTACAATTCCTTAATCTTATAATCAGTATCACATCTAATTCTTCTTCTTCAAATGGAATAATAGTTTCTTTTTCTATATGTAACTACATCAATACCAGTAAAATTATGCCCTGAATAAAGCCTATTCTAAACTTTCTTTACACTTTCATTTTCTTTTTTCCTTTGCTTTGGCAACATATTTCATTGTCAGCATATAAACCAGATGTCATTCAGTTGATTCTTACTCATGATGACCCCACATATATCAGAGTAGAACTGTGTCCCATGAAGTTTTTAAAAACTGATTTTTTTTTTTTTTTTTAAGAAGATAGCCAGGCCTTTTTTTCCAAACCACTTCTTGGCAAAATCACCTTCAACCTTTCCTTTAGCAGCTGAGCTTGCTAAAACTTTGTGCCACCAGGAACTATTGTCATATATAGTTACATTACATTTTTATAGTAATTTCTAAAGTGAGCCTTGAACCATGAATTTTTATTTCCAATTTTCAAGTTTCCACACATAATGATAAATTTGTGATTAGCTTTGTTTGTTCTCATTATTAAGAATTGTATAGTCAGCAACTCTGCATAGTGTTTCCAAAGAGCTACTGGTGGGTTAAAATTGTGGACCTTGTGGTCAGCAGTCCAGAAATTATCATACAGTGCAATACTAGGACTCCAAATCTATTTACACATGTCTACATATATTTTGTTGTATCTGAAATGTGGCCATATGGGTAACAATGGTCATATATTCAACCTGTAATGGAGATGGCACAATACCAGGCAGTTTTGTTCAACTATGGAAAAGATTGCCCTGAGCCAAGGACAGACAGAAGGACAGCTAACTACCAGAACAATATAGATATTAATACAGGTATGTATCAATTACCTTCTTTAGACAGCATAACAGACAACTATACACATGGACCTCGCCAGATGGAACACATAGAAATCAAATTAACTACATCTGTGAAAGGAGAAGATGGAAAAGTTCCATTTCATCAGTGAAGACAAGGCCAGGGACAGAATGTGGAACAGACCATCAATTACTGATATGGAAATTCAAACTGAAACCGAAGAAAATGAAAACAAGTCTATGAGAGCCAAAATATGACCATGAATTTATTCCACCTGAATTTAGAGATCATCTGAAGAACAGATTTG
>NW_006408584.1:930802-933159 GCF_000296735.1 Chrysochloris asiatica
GGTTGCTATGAGTAAGAACTGATTTGATGGCAACTAACAACAATGAGTCCTGGTGTGGTGCTGCGGGCTAATCAGCTGGATTGCAAGGTCACTTTGAACCACAAAGTTGGTGGTTCATGCTCACTAACTGCTCCTAAGAAAACCTGTACTAGGTGGCTATGAGTCGGAATCGACTCAACAGCACATAACAACAACAATAACAACTCACCATTTGTCAGGTTTTTGTACTGTGGTGGATTTTGTGTTGCTGTGATACTGGAAGCTATGCCACCAATATTTTAAATACGAGCAGGGTCAACCATGGTGGATAGGTTTCAGCTGAACTTCCTAACTAGAACAGACTAGGAAGAAGAGGTTGACTACTTCTGATTGTTAAGACACTAAAAACCATCTGAATAGTAGTAGATGTTGTCAAATATAGTGCCAAAAGATGAAAACATTATGAATAGCACCAGAATATTGTCATTTACAGTGCTGGAAATTGAGCCTCTCGGTTTGGAAAGCAATTGAAATACAATGGGAGAAGGATTCCCTCTTCATAGTAGAGCTGATCATAATGACACAAATGGAATGGTTTTGGTACCTTCATTTCTTGACGGGGTACAACTTAAAATAAGGAGAAACAGCTGCAAACATCCATTAAAAATCAGTACAAGAATGTAAAAATTATGAATCCAGGAAAATCAGAAATTGACAAAAATGAAAAAAAATGTGTAACATCAATATTCTAGGCATTAGAGAGCTGAAATGGGCTTGTGTTTTACATTTTTAATCAAACAATCATAAGATTTACTATTCTGGGAATGACATGAAGAGGAATGGCATCAAAGCATCATTTCAGGATCTATCTTGAAGTACAATACTGTCTGCGATAGGGTAATATCCTACAAGAAATCCAGTTAATACCACTGTTATTAAAATATATGCATCAGCCACTAAAACCAGTGATGATGATATTGAAGAATTTTACAAAATTCTTCAGTTTGAAATTGATCACACATGCAATCAAGATGTATTGATAATACTGGTGATTGGAATATGAAGGTTAGAAGCAAAGAGGTAGGATCAATACTTGGAAAATATGGCCTTGGTGAAACAAACAATGTTAGAAGTTATATGATAGAATTTTGCAAGACCAATGACTTATTCATTGCAAGTACCTTTTTCAAACAAGAAAATGACTATACACATGAACCTCACCAGATGAAATACACAAAAATCAGATTAACTACATCTGTGGGAAGAGACAGTAGACAAGCTCAATATTATCAGTCAAAGCACAAGGGAAGACTGTGTAACAAATCATCAATTGCTCATAAATAGCAAAGATCAGTTCAGGACTGAGAGAAGCCATGGTATTAACAATACCATCATAGGCATGTGAAAGTTGGACAAGAAATAAGGAAGACTGTAGAAGAACTGATACATTTTAGTTACGGTTTTAGAGAAGAATATTAGACTTCCAGAATAATAAATCTGTTTTGGAAGAAATAAAGCCAGAATGTTCCTTAGAAGCCCGAATGGTTAGACTTCATTTCTCATACTTTGGAAATGTTTTCAGGAGGGTCCAATTCCTGGGACCCAACTGGAGACAAAGAGAAAAGATTGGTACTTGAAATATATGGCCTTGGTGATGAAAACGGTGCTGGAGATTGCATGATACAATTTTGCAAGACGAATGACGGACTCATTACAAACACCCTTTTTCACCAACATAAATGGTAACTATACACATGGACAATATCAGATAGAATGCACCAGCATCAAATCGACCACAACAGTGGGAAGAGATGATGGAGAAACTCAACATCATCAGCCAAAACAAGATCAGGGACCAACTGTGGTACAGATTACCAATTGCTTATATGCAAGTCAGGCTGAAGAAAATTAAAACAACCCCACAGTAGCCTAAATACAACCTTGAGTATATCCCATATGAATTTAGAAACAATCTCAAGAATTTGACACACTGAACACTGATAACCAAAGACCGGATGAGCTGTGGGATGGCATCAGAATACCATACAGGAAAACAGCAAAATGTCACTAAAAAGATAGGAAAAAAAGAAAGGACCAACACAGATGTCAGAAGAGACTGAATCTTGCTCTTTAACCTAGAGTAACTCAAGTGAATGGATGAAATGATGAAGTAAAAAAGCTCAACAGAAGATTTCAAAGGGCAGCTCGAGAAGACAAAGAATTATAGTGAAATGGAGTCAGAAAACCAAAAGGGAAGAACTAATTCAGCATCTCTAAAGCTGAAAGAACTAAAGAAAAATTGAAGTCTAAACTTACAATATTAAAGAATTCTATGGGGAAAATATTGCACAGAAAACATCAAAAGAAGATGGAAAGAA
>NW_006408584.1:934474-936079 GCF_000296735.1 Chrysochloris asiatica
GACATCATGCTTGGGAAGATATAGGTTCAGCAAAAAAGAGAATAACCCCCAATAAGATGGAATGACACAATAGCAGTAACAATGTACTCAAACATAACAATTGTGAGGATGGTGCAGGACTGGAAATGTTACCTTTTGTGGAGTATAAGGTCACTATGAGTGGGAACCAACTCGATGGCACTTAGCAACCACAAATTGCAGTTACTAGTCCCTAAGTTCTATACTATTTCATACTTTATCCTTGAATTCTGTAGATAATTTTTTAAATAATTGCCTCAAGTTTGAATGTGCCATTTGTTTCCTGCCAATAAATAACAATTAATCAAATGACCATACTTATTATTCTTTCATTCAGAAGCAAACTGTTGAGTGGGTTAGAATTTCATGAAACCAGAGTAAAAGAGCTCATATAATTGCAAATAAAAAGAGAATTAATAAATAAAACAGGACACAAAGAAAAGACAGTAATTTTTTTGATATGGACAAATGTTTAGAAATAGATTACTTACCACAAATAGTACAATAAGAAACAGAAAACTGGATTCATTTGATAACCATTAAAGAAATTTCAAAGTAGACAATTTAATCTACAATTAAATACCTTTCCATAAAGAAAATCTCCTGCTCATAATGCTTCATTGGTAAATTAATTGTATGGAATATTTAAGGAAGACACAATGCCAACATTCCATTTACTCTTCAAGAGAATAGAAACAGGACAATTCCCAATTTATGACCATAGACTACAAAACCTAATAAGAACTTTATTTAAAAAAAAAAAAGTATAGACCAATACTACTTTTGCATATAAAGAACATAAATACAAAAACCTAAACAAATTATTCTTCAATATGAAAAATGAGGAAAATCATCAAGATGTTTTAGTGTTTAAATTGAACTTGGTCCAACATTCAAATATGTTTAGTGAAAAGTAATATATTAACAAAAGAAAAAGACAAGTCATATAGTCATCTAAATATCGATAGAAACAATATTTGATAAAATTCAATACCTAGAGTTGAAACAATAAAGCATATTTTAAAAACTAGTAATAGAAGGGAGTTTTCTTAATCTCATATATTCACCAAAAAATTACAGCAATCAACATATTTAATTGTGAAATGTTAACAGTTTTTTCCTCTGCTGTTTTAAATAAATCAAGGATGTCTATTATCTGTTCTTTTAATCAAAATTATACTGGGTGGTCTAGCCAATAAATGTATACTGGAAGCTATGACACCAGTAATTCAAATACCATCACAGTTACCTATAATGGACAGGATTCACCAGAGCAATAATGAAAAGAAATGGTAATATAAAAATTGGAAAGAAAAAATAAAACTATTTTTGTTTCCAATAAATGTAACTATCAATTGTAAAAGCCTAAAATACTACTAATACATTATTAGAATTGACTTTAGCAAGTGTGATAGAGACAGAGAGATAGATAATAAATAAATAGGTAGATAGATAGTTTCTGTCCAGTCGATTCTAACTCTGATTCATGCTGATTCTATGTCCATCAGAATAAAACATTGCCCCTGACAGTTCTGCATCACCCTCATGTTTTCTGGCATGTTCAAGTCCATCTTTACATCAGTTGTG
>NW_006408584.1:938378-950972 GCF_000296735.1 Chrysochloris asiatica
GATAGGATGAATGTAAAACTAATGTTCTCCCATGTAAACTATCACATAATTCACAATAAAACATAAAAAAAAAAAGCTGTGTCTTGTTTTTTTTCCTGAATATGTGTTGTTGTTAAGTGCCAGTAAATGAGTTCCGACTCATAGTGACCCTGTATAGGTTTTCCAAGGAACACCTAATGTGTTTGAACTTCCAACCTCGTGGTTAGCAGTCCAATGCTGATCTGACAGCGCCTCACAAGGAGTCCATCTAAAGAAGACAGTAGAGTCAATATTGTGTTATTTCTGAAGAAGCTTTGCAAACTTCTGCTTTTTGTATGGATTTTTGCCTCCTATGAACAAGCCTAAGGGTAGCCTTATGGAAGATGGGAGACAATATGATAGAGGAGAATGGAAATATTCAAGTCAGGAGTGAATTTTCAGCTAACACAAGAGGCAACAGCAGGTATTGTTTTAAGTGCCTTCGAGTTGTTTTCAACCCATAGCGACCCTGTACAGGGTTTCTGAGGAGTGACTGGTGAGCTTGAACCACCAACCCTGTGATTCAAATGAATTTGCAGTCCAGTGCATTCACCCACAGAGCCACATCAGGACTTCAGGTATTAGATTGAGACAATCCATAGTTGGTTAATTCTGACCCAAAGCAGCATAACTGCTTAGCAGAGCCCAGCCCAAATTGCCAACTTGCAAAGTTTTTCCAGGAATAAATTGTGCAAATCTACCAAGATATGTGTGGTTTGTTATGAAGCAATGACAACTAATGCAGGAAAGTTGTGAACCAAAAGACAATGCAGAAGAAATATGTGAAAATCCTTAAACATAAAATAAAATAAACATATTTGTCCTTATTAAGTGCTGATGGGTTGGTTTCAACACATAGCAACCCTGCGTAAGGTTTCTGAGGTTTTAAATCTTCAAGGGAGCAAAAAGTCTCATCTTTCTCCCACACAGTGGTTGGCCAGTTCCAATCCCGGACCTTATGATTCACTGTCCTGTGATTATCGTATGGAGACACCAGGTATAGTTAATGGCATGATGCTTCCGGTTATGTTGGGCTTCTTCACTTAAATGATTTAATGAACACTAGAAAAGCTTGACTGAAGGCAAAAAAAAAAAAAAAGTTGGTTGAAATACCAGTCAGAATTTTAGGGGGCAGGATGCTGCAGAGAAGATAAACTCACTGAAATGAGTCTGACATTTGTGACAGTTTTTTTTTAGGAGTTGTAAAAACATTTTTCAGGCATTTCAAAAATGCACAGAGACTGAGCAACACAAAATAACACATGTTAGAACATGTTATGGATAGAATAGAAAAAAAGTTTACTGTTACAGGAGTGAGGAAAAAAGACAAGAGTTTAGGACTTTAAAGTCAATCAGAACTTGCATGGAAAATAGCAGATAAAGGAGGGAAATACAGAAAAGAAATTCCAAAGATCTGAGCCATTTTCACCACAACAAAGTCAACAAAATGTAAGTTGCTTGCTTTAAAACTTCACCTAAACTCAGCTAAGAGATCAAAGGAGGCCCTGGTGACACACTGGGGTTAAGCATTGGGTTGTTAAGCGTCTGGTTGTTGCTGTTGTTAAAGGCTGTGAAATTCGTTTGACTCCAATGAACAGCTGGTAGGTTTCAACTTCCAACCTTGTCATTAGCAGGCTTATCCTACAGGCCACACCAGGACTCCAACTGTAAAGTTGCTGTTGTTGTTTTGTGCCATTCTGAATCATAATGATCCTATGGGTATAGGATTTCTGAGGAGCCGCTGGTGGGTTTGAATTGCCAATCCTGTGATTTACAGTCTAGTGCTTATCCTACAGTGCCATACTAAGAGTCCAAGTGTAAGAGGTGGTTTCAATCCACCAGCTGCTCTGCAGGAATGAGGAGACCTATCTGCTCCCATAAAGATTTAGAGTCTGTGAAACCCTATATAGTAGTTCTACTCTGCCCTATAGGGTCCCTGTGAGCCAAAATGGACTCAATAGCAATGGGCTAGGTTTCATTTGCTTTGGTTTATCTGGTGGTGGGGATAGTTGCTAAGCACTCAGGTCTTCAGTTTGTGCTCACTAATCCCTCCATAGGAGAAAGATGTGAAAGATATAGCAGTCAGACTTCTTATATATTTTTGTTGTTAAATACTGTCCAATCTGTTTCAAATCACAGTGACCCTGTTTTCTGAGAAGCAGCTGGCGGGTTTGACTAGCAGACCTTGTGATTAGCACCCCAGTGATTAATCCTACAGTATCTAACCACAGCTGTGGAAATCCTCTGGACAGTTATACTCTGCCCCAAAGGAACATGAAATTGACTTGATAGCAATGTTTTGAGGTTTTTTGAGATGAAAGCAAAGAAGAGTGCTTATCAGTCTTATATGTGGAGATGTAAACAAGTAAAAGTTCAGTTTCTTTCATGGTGGTGAACATCATGAAAAATAGCTCCAGAGTTTCATTGGAGCCCCACCACCTCTGTACCCCCGAAAATATAAGTAAAGGCAATCCAGAAATAAAAACAAAGCCTTGCAAAGACTAAAACAAAACTCAAATCAGCTTAATCCCTTACTATATTAAGCTGCTATTCTACTTGGCTAGCATTGTTGTTATTAAGTGCCATCAAGTTGGCTCTGACTCATAGTGACCCTGTATAGGGTTTCTGAATAACGGCTGGTAAACATGAAATGCTGATCTTGCAGTTCAAACTGACCTTGAAGTTCTGCACATTAACTCTCGGTGCCACACCAGGACTTGGCTAGCGTAGGCTACATAAAAACTTCTTGGGAAAAAAATTAACAGATACATAGAGACAGGAACAAGATAGTAACTTTTCAAACAGAAAAAAGAAAGCAAAAAGATAATCCTAAAGAGATATTGAAGTTATTACAAACAGACTTTAAAATAATTGTGATTAATATGTTCCAAGATTAGATTGCCAGATGGGTAGTTTTGCTAGAGAACTAGAAATGAAAAAAGATAATAATAATAACTTCAAAAACTGAAAATAAAAAACTAAGAACTGAAATTAAGGAAATAATAGATGGCATAAGAGATTAGATATAGATGAAAAGAGAATGTGTGTTTAACATGTGTGAATCTAATTGGTAAATAAGAAAGTAGGACAGTAAAAAACATCTACACTGAAATTTTAAAAAAGGATGGAAGCTACAGAAGAGAACACATGAAAGATATGGGTCTTAAAAATGATCTAAAGTATAATTAGAATCCTAGTAAAGAAGATAAGAGATAATGGCAGAACAAACGTTTTTGAAACTAATGTTCAAGAACTTTCCCAAAGTACTTACAGACTTCAAGATGATGATTCAAGAAGCAATATAAATACCAAGAAAAACAAAAACATGCTTTGCCAAGTGATAATAAAAACTGCTGAAAAGCAATGACCAGAAAACAGTCTTAAAACCAGTGGCAAATTTGTGTGAAGACATTATCTTCAAAGGAGCAAAAATAAAATTGGCAATTAACTTCTGAACAGAAACTACGTAAGTCAAATAACAATGAAATATATTAAAGTACAAAAACAAGTAAGCAAGCAAAAACCTCCACACAGGAAAAACCTTTCAAAATTAAAGATTGCAAAACCCAATAAATAAACCCTGAGATAATCTGTTATCAATGAATTCACAATCCAAGAACACATGCAAGAAATGTATTAGTGACAAACAACAAAACAAAACTCCTAAGTGAGTGATGTAGGGAGGATGAAGGATAATGGTGAGGCTATAGCAATAAAAATAATGATTTTTTAAGATTTAAAATATAGATAGAATTTAAAAGTTAAAATAAAGCATGTAAGGCACAAGAGAGTCAGTGAAGTTAAAATATGTTAAGATGTATTTCCTAGAATCTGGTAAGAAAAGACTAATATTAAATTGACTTAGGCAATGTTTTGTTCTGTTAAATTTAAGGTGGCCAAGAGTTAGAGTCAATTTAAGGACAATTAAAAGCATTGAATGATATTGAGTCAAGAATACTTCATGTAACATCTAAGACAAAAGTTGTTGTTTGTTGTTAAGTGCCATACAGTTGACTCTGACCCATAGTGGCTCTGTATAGGGTTTCCAAGTAGTAGCTGGTGACCTTGAACTGCTGACCTTGTGATTCAAACTGACTGCAATCCATCGCATTAACTCCAAGACAAATAAACAAATGTATTGGTTTATTGAGAAAAATTTGAATAGCAATCAGTTGATGAATATAAAAAAAAAGCTGAACACAAGAAAAACAGTACATACAATGGGTGTCATTGTTGTTAAGTGTCCTCTAGTCCTCCAACTCATAGTGACCCTATAGAGAATTTCAGAGGAGTGGCTAGTGGGTTTGAACCACCAATCTTGAAGTTAGTCGTGCAGTGGGTATCCTACAGTGTCCAACAGAAAATATAATTGCATGCATGACTGAAATAGAAATCAGATCATCCTATACTACTCATTAAAACCCTCTACCAATTTCCCATGGCACTTGGAATAAAATGTTTCCTCTCTAATCTCACCTGTTTTCTTTCACTCCTCTCTTTTCTGACATTATGTTAGCTTCACTATTTCTCTGATGGAGTCCTGATGTGGCACTGTGGGTAATGTGCCTGACCACAACATTGGTTTGAACTACAAGATTAGTGGTTCAAGCTCACCAGCTGCTCCATGGAAACGCTATACAGGGTCACTATTGGTTGGGACTGACTTGATGGCACTTAACAACGTCAACCACAACAACACCTTCTCTAATGAGTCTGTATGACTTCCCTCCACCCCTTTCACAACCTAATGTTTTTTTCACCTCAGTGCACCTGACCCCAGTTATGGTCTTTTCAGTACACTCTTAAATCCATGTGAGGGCTGGACAATGAAAATAGAAAAGAAGAAAAATGGATGCACTGGAATTGTCTTGTTGACAAAGAATATTTGCCAGTGAGTACCAGCGACTCGTTAGAAACCCTATACAGGGTCACTATGTGTCAGAACCAACTTGACGGTACTTAACAACAACAAATACCATGGGCAGAAATCCTATTGTAGCATTATTAGATAAGCATTGGACTGCTAACCACAAGGTTGGTATTGTAAACCCACCAACTGTTCCTTGAAAACCTTATACAGGGTTGCTGTGAGTCGGAACCGATTCAACAGCACTTAACACCTCTAACATACCATGGACAGCCAACAAATGAAACAAACACGTCTTTGAAAAACTACAATTAAAATGCTTTAGACATGAGGATGGTGAGATTTTGTCTCTCTTACTTTGTACACATAATCAGGAAATGTTAATCAATGGAAATGGACATCAAATTTGGTAAATTGAAGGTTAGTGAAACCAATAGCCACAGTGGGCTCGAACATATCATGAAGATAGGGAAGGAACAGGCAACGTTTTGTTACGTTTACAGAAGAACTGTCATGAACTGGAGCAAACTCCACTCCATGGCTACCAACTCTCATGAACTTCTAAATTAACCACTCAGCTGCCGCTGTT
Source organism: Chrysochloris asiatica (assembly GCF_000296735.1). Lineage (NCBI taxonomy): Eukaryota > Metazoa > Chordata > Mammalia > Afrosoricida > Chrysochloridae > Chrysochloris > Chrysochloris asiatica. The sequence goes on from NW_006408584.1 coordinate 943,853, forward strand.
AGGCTATCATAACACCTTTGTTTCTGTTTTTACCTTAATAACATTGATCCCATGTGAGTTTATACTGAATTTTTCATTTGTGCGTGTGTGTATTTTTACTTCATAGTGGTTTGTCTAACATACTATATTGTTGTTGTTAAGTACCTTAAAGTCAGTTCCAATTCATTGTAACGGAATAGAGTTTTCAAGGAGAGGCTGATGAGTTCAAACAACTGACCTTCAGGTTCAATTTTTTCTTGTGGTCTAGTGCTTTTCCTACAGTGCCACAAACTCTGAGAAAATAGGGACCTTATCTGTTTCTGTTCTCTAACTTACACAACATATAAACATGTTGTTGTTGTTCTTAAGTTCCATCGAGTCAACTCTAACTCAACGAGACTCTAGGCAAACAGAGTAAGGCACCCAGCCCTGAGCCATCCTCACAAATTTGTGTTTCGCTTCAATCTACTGTTGCGAATGTGCCAACCCATCTCATTGAGCTTCTTTCTCTTTTTCACTTTACCAAGCATGATGTCCTCCAGAGAATGATCCTTCCTGATAATATGTTGGAAGCATGAGAGTCAAAAGTCTTGCCATCCTGGCTTCTAGGGAGCATTCTGGCTATATTTCTTCCAACATAGATTTGTTTGTTCTTCTGGCAGTCTGGAAGATTCAGTATTCTTCTTCAATAACATAACTCAAATTCAACAATTCTTATATAGTCTTTCTTATTTTTACTGTCTAACTTTACATGCATATGAAAATACCCTGGATTGTATCAGACACATTTGGTCCTGAAATGTTTAAAGTTAGACAGTGATATCTTTGCTCATGAACACTTAAAAAAGGTCTTGTGTAGCAGATTTACCAAACACAATATGTCATTTGATTTCTTGACTACTGCTTCCATGAGTGTTGATTATGGATCCCCCCAAAAAAAGGAAGTCTCTGACAACTTCAATCTTATGTCCATTTATCATGATGCTATTTATTGGTTGAGTCGTAATGATCTTTGTTTCCTTTACATTGAGATGCAATCTCTACTGAAGGCTATGTTTTTGTTTTATTTTGTTTTGTTTTGTTTTAATCTTCATCAGTAAGTATCTTAAGTCCTCTTTGCTTTCAGCAAGAAACATTGTATAATCTACATATTGAAGGTTGTTAATGTGTTTTCCTCTAATTCTGATGGCACATTCTTGCTCAGCATACAGATTGAATGAACATGATGAAACGATACAAGCCTAGTGAACACCTTTCCAGATTTTAAACCATTCATTCTTCTTTTGTTGTGTTCGAATGACTGCTTCCTCACAAGCACAATTAAGTGTTCTAGAATGCCCACTCTTTGCAATGTTATTCATAGCCTTTGCATAGTCAATAAATAATAATAGTGCTATTGACTGGTATTCCTCAGGGATATATGAATACTATCCAACCACTGACAGCATTGTATTTCAAAATATATATTGAAATGTTTTTTTTTGACAATGAAGGTGATGTCATTATTCTTGAATGTATTGTTCCCGGCATAGTAAAATATATGTTTGTCAGATTCAAAATGGCCAATACCAGTCCATTTTAGTTTACTACTGCCTAGGAGTCCAGCTTTCTTCTTCTTTTTTCTAAATAATTTTTCTTCTTTATTATTATTATTATTGTCAAAAATATACACCGCAAATCATATACCAATTCAATAATGTCTACATGTTCAATCCAGTGTCATTGACTACATTCTTAAAGTTGTACAAGGATTTCACTCTCCTTTCTCAGTTTTCCTTAGCAGCAAGCTCAGCAGTGTGAATCCACCAGCAGCTTTACGGGAGAAAGATGAGGCTCTCTGCTCCTGTAAAGATTTACAGCTTCAGAAACCTTACACAGTGTCACTATGAGTCGGAACTGATTTAACACACACCACCGACACTATTACAACCACTGTGCTACTTCTGCACTGCTATTCCAACTTCAAGATCTAGGTGTTTGCTTTCAGCCTCTGGCAAAGATCGCTTTAAGTAATGAGAACAACCTAACTTTGGATAATTCCAATACTAATTTTATTCATCTTTTGTGTCAAGAGGCTAGGGAAGCTAGTTGACAATGACCTTCACTAATATTCCTGTCCATGGGGATAGAGATGGAAAGGTATCTCTGGCAGACAAAATGTTTTGAGCATCAGTTTTCTTATGTAAGTTTTATTATCCTTATCTAATCAAGTCTGGTGTGGCACTATAGGATAAGCACTGGACTGGTAGCTTCTTCAAATTTACCAGCAGATATGAGCAAACCTATACAGGGTCACTATGAGTAGGAACTGACTTGACAGCATACAATAACAATGCCCACTAAACTGATCACTACAATTATTTCTTTGTTGTAGTTTCCTCTTTCAAAATCAGTGAGGGAATGCTATAAGCTTATGGGGATAATACAAAGAGACACTAGGAATTTATCGGGGTGAACATGAATCATTTGAGGTTTATGAGACTAAATTAAAAAGTTGGATTTTTCTACTCCAACATCTTTTTTGTTTTTCCAATCTCTTTTTCTCTGACCTATTTGCACTACATCTTGCATGTGTTAAAATATTTTGATTTTTTAGATAAATATTCTCAAGCCTCCAGCTTTGGTCCTAGTCAATTAACTCTAGATATTGTTACTGTTATAATCTATCTAATAAATGCCTACAATCAGGTACTCCCAGCTTATAAACTTCTGCCTTTTATTCCCAGAGTCATGAAGCCAGACACACCAGGTCACTAATTGATGGCCACAATTCACTATCCCAGTTAGTCTTTATCAAATTACAGTATGCCCCTAGTTTCAAACCTCTGAATTAAAGACAGCTCATATTTTCCTTTTAATGTTATACAAATTTTCCCTCATTTTGAAACTATTGAACCAACCCCTAAACTAAAACCAAACCCAAATCCACTGCCATCAGGTTGATTCCAACTCATAGTAACTCTGTATATGGTTTTCAAGGACTCCTGGTGTGGCACTATGGATAAATGCACCAGATTGAAAAGTTGGTTTAAACCACAAGGTCGGCTTTTCGAGCTCACCAGCCACTCATTGGAATCCCCATACAGGGACACCATGAGTGGAAACTGACTCAATGGTACCTAACAACAACAATATGGTTTCCAAGGCTGTGAATCTTTACAGGAGCAGAAAACTTCATCTTTCTCCAGTGGAGTAACTGGTGAGTTTGAATTGTTAAACAGTGATTAGCAGCTCAATGCGTGTCCTACTGTGCCACCATGGCTCCTTTTTTCTTAGAATAAAGTAAGGTTTGGGAGAAAGATGAGGCTTTCTACTCTGGCAAATATTTGCATCTATAAGAAGGTTGCTATGAGTCAGAACCAACTCCACAGCAGTTTACGACAACAAAGAAGAACTGTATTAAGTATCCATTCTAACTTACCTATAAATTTGACTTAATGACACCCATAGGAACAGATTGATACAGGCTTTCTTAAATCTCCCATTCCTGCCATTTGCTTACTCTGTTCTCCTTTTGTTTTCATTTCTAAATGCTCCTCATATTGAATCAGATAAATGTAGTGTACAGGGGCATAGTTAAGATTGTAGTTCTGGACCACAAAGTCTGCTTCAACTGCAAGGCCAGTGATTCAAACCCAACAGCCCATCCTTGGAAACCTTATACAGGATTGCTATAATTGGAACCAACTCTACAACATTTAACAAATGAAAGATAATTAAAATCAGACTAAGAGGGTAATGGGAGTTTTAAGGTAAAGATACTAGAAAAATATTTGGATAACACTCAGAAAAATGTATTGTTTCTATTTAATCTGGTATAAAAGCATAAGGAATAGATTCTTTAATTTTCTTCAAACAGATGTTTGTAATTATGGTTTATTCAGATTCAGTTGAAAGAACAGGTTTTCATATTATAAACATAACACCGAAAACAGAAAAACAAGCCTTTTCATGGTTCCTAGTATCTTGTTTGTACAACCAAATCCAGTGCTGTCAAATCAACATAGAACTGACCCATAGAGTTTCCAGGACTATAAATCTTTACAGAAACAAATTGCCACATCTTTCTCAGTAGAACCACGGACCACGGAGGGCTTCGAATCTTTCATTGATCAGCCTAATGCTTAACCACTGCACCACCAGGGCCCCTTTTCACTCTTGCAAACGTGTTTGATTTCTACTATTACTAGAGGTGTTTATCAGTTATAATCCCAAACCACCTCTTCCATCACAGGAATACATCCCTGATGAATATTTTTTTTCTTGTGTTCTAAAACTCAGGCCCAGGGTAACTAGGTTCCTTTTGTCTCTCAATATCATTTCGCTCATAGCACAACAGAACTGCGTTGGATCTCTGCTTCCCATTATCTTAATGCATCTCTTACAAAATACGGTGAGTGACTAATGAGGAATGCTGACCTCCAAACAATTCTGCTTTTTGTCATAGCTGTAAAAGTTCAAATCTCAAAATAAGCAAAATAACATTCTTGAGAACTCTTCATACATACACACATAAACACATATGTGAACACAAACACAACTTGATGAGTAGACAGCCAAAATGGATAGAAATGGCAATCTCCAATAAAACTTGCTCTTTTAAGACTATTCATTTTACAAAGTTTCCAAGATAAAGCTGGTATTTTTTTCCCTTTCAATCTTCCTGGTTGCTTAATTATTTTATAGTAGAGGGAAGAAGTTGAGTCATCCACAAAGCAATTCCCACTCACGAGCATCCCTAAATTCCAATCTTATTGACGTTTTTCTTTACACAGAAACCAAAAGTAAGTAAAAGGAAGAATTAGCCTTCCTTTAAAGTCCTTCTTTTTCATTTAAATAGAATCAGTTGATTTTTTATATTTCAGCTTATGCACAACCAATATTATTTTAATGATGTTTTAAACTTCAAATGAGGAAGAAGATTAGAAAAATGAGGGGGAAATCCAGAAAAAAAAAAAAAAAAAAAAGAATGGTGGCAGTTCAGGGATGAAACATTTGCTTTAGGTATCATCATCTCTCCCAAGCTGGAGTCTTTTTCTTGGTTTAATTGAGTTACTATTATTATAGTAAATTCTGTCATCAGTTTGGCTTTTATTGCATTTCTGAAAGATAGAAGTCTAGGAAAGAACATATATGAATTTGGGCTTCTGGTTACAAGTAAAATAAACCTACTCTAATGTAAGCTTTATTATAAGAATACCCAAATTTACAGAGCTCAAGGACAGAAAAACTAGAACCAGGATCTCAAAAATATTCATCACTGATCCTTTCTTCTGCTCTGATTGAATCTTTTGTCTGTTTCTTTCTTTGAAGACTGACTTTTGTGAAGATAAAATTTTATTTTCTCTGAAGTGAAACTTTTAGTTTTATTTTTAGAAAAGACAAATTATAGCTGTGACGATTTCTTAAGTTGCACTGAATGTTTAAAGCAAAAAAATTATAAAATCTAGTTTTCTTTAAGTATTTAATTTTATTTTGTTAGTAGTACATAATTCCATTTATAGGACAAAATTTACCACTTTCAAATGGTTTTTGATTGCTATATGAGCAATTCATGTGGCAGAACTCATTAAATAATGAGGGCTTTTATAAGTTAATCTAAATGATTTAAACATTTTCGTTTGGAAGCTCCACTGAAACCAGTCCTCCATGGGTGACCAGCTGGTATTTGAAATATCATTGGCATAACTTCTAGAATCACAACAACATGAAGCCACCACAATATAACAAACTGAAGAAGGATGGCAACAGACTACGACAGACTAGGAGAAAAAGATCTGGCAATCTACTTTCAAAAATTAGCCTATGAATCACAACAGAATAGTTTCCAATATAGTGCAGAAAGATGAGCCCCTGGGGATCAGTGCAACTACAAAATGAAGCATACCAACAGTTGTGAAGCTGGAACAGGACCAGGTAGCATTCTGTTCTGTCGTATATAAAGGCAATGTGGAGTTCTGGTGTGGTGCTTGGGATAAAGCACAGGGTCAAAACACCAGGTGGATGGTTCAAATTCACCAGCTATTCCTTGGAAACCCCACACAGGGTCTCAATGAGTCAGAACAGACTCAATGGCACTTAACAACAAATAAAGGTAAATTATTTGATTTGCTTTTTAGATGCATGACCTGACAAAAAAAGGTTTCTACAGCTGCTTAAACTACTCCATTAAGTCTAATAGATTGAAATGCTGGTGTGGCCTGCAGGATAATGCACTGGATCACAAGGTCAGTTTGAACCACAAGGGTAGCAGTTCAAACCAACAGCTCCTCCTCAGAAACCCTATACAGGATCACCATGAGTGGGAACTGACTTGGAGGAACTCAACAGCCACAACAAAATACTTGTACACGGTAACATCTGAAGTTGTCACAAATATAAAGATACTATTAGAAGAATACTTAGAACAATTTTTTATGACTTTAGATACAAATTACAAGTTCAAATCAATTATCAAATTATCATTTAATAGTGGAATCAAACACTTCTTCATCTGCCAGATTCTCCTGAAAGCTCACTGTGTCAGGCAACCATGCATTCCTCTTTCTGCTCCTATCCCTAACTCTTCTTCTTGTGTTCTTTAAGGGTAATAGAAACCAATTGCTGCACCTCAGATCGCCAAATATAAGCTTTTAAAGTCCCAGAAACTATGTAATGAACTACAAGATAGAAAAATAGTGCTGAAGAAAATACTGTGTCAATTAACTGGAATGCTCCATGAGACAATGATCCTAAATCACGAAACCAAAAAGCCAAATCCCACAAATTCTTTGGGTACACATAAGATGCCTCAACAGCTACTCTTTTTGTTGTTGTTGTTGAAAATTTATGTATATTTATATTTATAATTGTATATATGTTGAGTACAAAGACTCCCTAAGGGACAGAATTGAATTGATTAGCAGCCAAGTGCTTAACCACTGTACTACCACAGATGTATCACACTGCATTTGCCAATGCAATCTATCACAGGTATAAAATTCATTGACATCAATCACACCAAACAGTCCTGCATCCATTACCTTTAATCAGTGTGATTTCTCATTGCCATAAATAGAAACTCAGTAATCAACAAGCAACAATGCCACCTTTCCCTTCCCTTCCATCACAGGTTACTACTAATGAACTTAGGTTTCTATTC
>NW_006408584.1:964993-1003409 GCF_000296735.1 Chrysochloris asiatica
AGAAGTCATTGTTCTTACATAATTCTATCATCACTTCTGTCTCCAGCATCACTTCTGTCACCAAGGCTATATATTCCAATAATTAATCCTTCCTATTTGTTTCAAATCTTCTCATTCTAATCTCCAGTAATTATCAATATATATTGATTACATGTTTATCAATTTCAGACTGAAGAAGTTGGTAGAATACTTCCGTTTCATAATCACTGGCTTTAGTGGTTAGTGTGCAAATTTGGACAATAGTTGTGTTAACTGATCTTCCTTGTAGGCATTTAGATATTATCCTATCACAGACAGCATTATACTTCAAGTTATATCTTAAAATATTTTTTGTTGATGATCGTTATACCATTATACCATTCCTCTTCAATTTGTCTCTTGCGTATGCATCTAATATTGATGATTGTCTTCCTTAGTACTGTAAAGAAAGCTCTGGAAATTTTCATCATGATTTTGTTGAATGTGTAGATCGCCTTGTGTGGTACTGACATGTTAGCAATATTAAGTCTTCCAATACATGAACATAGGATTGTGGTGGCTCAGTGGGAACTGGACTGCTAATCACAAGGTCTGTGGTTCCAACCCACTAGTCATTCCATGAGAGAATGATGAAGCTTTCTTTTCCTTTAAAGAATTACAGCTTCAGAAACCCTATACAAGGTTGCTATGAGTCAGAACTAGATGGAATGCAAAAACAGCAACAATACATGACCATGAATGTCTTTCTGTATATATCTACAAGAAATACAAGCCAGAACATGAGTAGATATATATGCACACCAATGTTCATAGCAGCATTATTCACAATAGCAAAAAGATGGAGACAACCTAAGTGCCCATCAATGGAAGAATAGATAAACAAACTTTGATACACACTTACAATGGAATATTATTCTACCTTAAAGAATAGCAAGGAAGCTGCAAGTCACTACATGTTATGACATGGATGAACCTTGAGGACATTATGCTGAGTGAAATTAGTCAGTCACAAAATGGCAAATGTTGCATAAGATCATTACTGTAAAAGCTTAAGCTACCCATACTAAAAGGAAAACAATAACTTTGTTGGTTAGCAGGCTGGGATGGATGGGATGGTTGAGCACAGGGTAGGGGACAGACACATCATAGTTCGGGTGTTGGGGAGGGCAATATACAAGAAGGGGCAGGGGGATGGAAGAACAAGGTATATAGGGGAACACTTAGGCAGGTTTGCATGGGCCAAATGAGACAGATAAACAGTGATGTGTGCTTAATCTGAAAACAATAGGGCTCTGTGATACAGGGATCGAGGCATAGTATGAATGGATAACAGAGAGGAAATAACTTTAAGATACATGCCTGTCTTTTGAACATTGGTTTCTCTTGACTATCATTATAAAATATACACTTGAATGGGATAGAAATTAATGCCAGAAAACATGATTACAGAAAGCTTGTAACCCTGTCTTCAGCCTATAACTGAATGGAATTCCTAAAAGGGTATTGCCCAATGAAATAGGCAACTTACAGACCCTTTGTAGTATATAGGACATTAGGTGGAATCCTGAGCTCCATCCAGAACCTTCTGAGGTGGGACATTCCCACTAGAAAGGACAAGCAGACCACCCTGGAAAGCTAGAGGAATAGAAGACAGTTCTTAAAATAAAGACCAGCAGGAAAAATCCAAAACAAAAATGGCAGTCTGATTGGCTACTATAAGAACAAGCAAGTTGTTTGCTGGGGAGTCATCAAGGCAAGTAATCAAGTCCCTTTAGGACAAACACCCCTCCAACTTATTTTGCTTGTCAACTGCATGATGGCACCAACTATCCCTCCCATAGCACTCTCTACTTCTCATTTGTTTTTGTTGTTATGTGCTGTGGAGTTGGTTCTGACTCATACTGACTGGGTTTGATAATTTATTGCAATGGTTACACAGTACTCAGACACCATTCTTACATTGATGGCTTTATTACGGAAGTGAACAGGCTACAATTAAGGGTCAGAAGTGCCCAGGACAGTTTTTTTAGTCAAGATAGCCTCTTCTCAGCAGTACTCATAGGCAGGTCTTTCTCTGCTTGCTCAGAATTATCAAGGTCTTCTAGGGCTGCAGAAAATTCCCCATACAACACACCATTCCACCATAAAACTCAACCTGAAGACACTCCTATACAGCTCCAGTCATCAGAGACCTTATCTCCCTCAATTAAGAGCCTGGAGGCACCCCACTCAGAAAACAAGCCTCCTGCCCATAATTACTCAGTCTTACTTGTTTCATGTACTGAAAAGTCCACCACTCTGTTTTGTGATCTGGCTCTTCATTCTGCTGCTGCTGCTCCTTTGTCATTCTTCCGGTGTCACAGCTTTCTGTCCCTGGGTCAAGTAGGTTCAATGCTCAAGGACCTCAGGGTTCAAGGGACATATTCCATCCCTGGCTCTTCTTTTTTTATGATAGTGAGATTTCCCCTCTTCCTGCTTCTGAGATGCTCATTTTATACACATTAGAGTCCCACATCTTTACAATTACAGTTAACCCAGATAACCACTCACAACTGAATCATATAATTTTCTCAGCATTTTCTGTTCATGTTGGTTTTCTCTTTAAATTTTACTTCTGTTCTGATTGTTGCTAATTCCTTTCTTCCAGTAACTTAAGTTTATCTTGTGCCTTTCTCTAATTTTCCAAGTTGCAAAGTTAGATTATTTATCCAAGATGTTATATTTTTATCAGTGTAAGAAAGAGGCAGTTGTTTGAACAGAACAAGGGGACAATGAATGGTCTAAAATTAGGAAAAGTGTGTGCCAGGGTATAATTATTTCACCATATTTATTCATACATATGCTGAGCACATAACCCAAGAGCTGGATTATATGAAAAAGAAAGTGGCATCAGGATTGGAGGAAGACTCAATAACAACCTGCAAAATGCAGGTGATACAACTTTGCTTGCTGATAGAAAAAGAGTACTTAAATTACTTACTGGTGAAGATCAAAGAACACAACTTTTGGTATGGGTTTCACTTCAATATAAAGAAAAGAAAAATCCTCACCAGTGGACTAATAATAGTATGAAGATAAATGGAGAAAAGATGGAAAGGTCAAAGATTTCATTTTGTTTGGATCAACAACCATCAACACTCATGGAAACAGAATTCAAGAAATAAAAATAATATTGCATTAGGCAAATCTGCTGCACAAGACTTCTTAAAGTGTTCAAGAACAAAGATGTCAGTTTGAGGACTATGGTGCACCTGACCCAAACCATGGCATTTTTGATAACCTCATTGTATATGAAAGTTGGACACTGAATAAAGAACATTGTAGAAGAACTTATACATTTGAGTTATGGTGTTGGAGAAGATTATTAAAAGTACCATGAGCTTCTAAAAGAACAAGCCAATCTGTGTTGGGAGCAGTACAGCCAGAATGCTGCTTCAAATCCAGGATGGCCAGACTTTGTCTGTCATATTTCGGACATATTACCAAAAGGAACCAATCCGTGGAGAAGGACCTCATGCTTGGTAAAGTGAAAGGTCAATGAAAAAAGAGAAAACCTTCAATGAGATGGATTGACACAGAGGCAGCAGCAATGGCTTCAAGCGTAGTGGCAACTGTGAGGTTGGTGCAGGACAGGGCATTGTTTCCTTCTGCTACACATAGGGTCTCAATGAGTCGGTATCAGCTAGATGGCACCTAATAACAACAGCAAGCATTTATTGCTATAATGTTTCCTATGAGAACTGCTATCACATTTTGTCTCATAAGTTTTGGTCTATTGTATTTTCATTTTCATTTAATTACAGGTCTTTTTAAAATGTATCTCTTGATTTGTTCCTTGATCCATTGCTTTTTTACTCATGCTCTGTTTTTAATTTCCATCCATGTGTGTTTTATAAATTTTTTCTGATGTTCATTTTTAATATTACTCCTTTTTTTGTCAGAAAAGATACTGTGTATAGTATTAGCTTTATAAAGAATTTGAGCTTTGTTTTGTGGCCCAGCATATGACTCAGTTCTGGAGAATGACCCATGTGCACAGGAGCAAAATGTGTATTATTCTAATGAAGGGTTTGTTGTTTTATGTATTTCCATTATGTCTACTTGGCTTAGAGTGTTGTTTTAGTCCTCTGTTTTCTTACTTTATTTGTCTTCTATTTAGATATTCTTTCCAGTACTGAAAGTGGTACACTGAAGCCTTTTTTTTCCAGTACTGAAAGTGGTACACTGAAGCCTTTAACTAATTGTGCAGTTGTCTATTGCTCTTTTAATATATTTAAGGATTTGTTTCATATAATTTGGGACTGATGTTAGGGCCTACATTCATTTTACTCTGTCATCTGTATGTGTGACTTGAATTTTCTTTGTCTCACAGTTCCCATACTTCAGTTATATTTTGTGTTTTGTTGACTTTTTCCAGTTGAGTCATTTTGATTTCTTACTCCTACCCTCCTAGGTATATGTTCTAAATATATTCTTTGTGGTTACCCAAAATACTATGTTTAACAGGTTATAATTGCACCAACTTAATACCAACTTTTAATGTGTAAATACCAATATTTTACATTAACATATAACAGAATCTCATTTTCCTCCCATCTCCATTTCCTTTGTGTTGACACCAATTACATAATTCTAAATCCATTTTGTAACTTATTTTATTTTTACTATTTCTTATATGTTTGTTGTATTGTTTATAGAACTAAACTACTAAGTTTACTGATGTTGTTGTTAGATACCATTGAAGAATTTCTGACGTATAGAGACCTATGTACAATAGAAAAAAGCACTTATTATGTTGTACCCATTGATGTTACTATATCTCTTTGAGGATCTTCCTCGTTTTCATTGATCCTGTTGTTTACCAAGCATGACGCCCTTCCTCCAGTGACTGATTCCTCCTGACATGTCCAAAGTACAATAAATAAAGTGTCATCATCCACACTTGTAAGGAGCTTTCTGAATGCACTTCTTCCAAGACAGATTTGTTTGTCCTTCTAGCAATCATTGGTACTCTCAATATTCTTTGCCAACACCATAAGTCAAAATGATCAATTCTTCTAAAGTCTTCTTTATTCATTACTCAACTTCACATTTATAGGAGACAATTGAAAATATCACGGCTTGGGTCAGGTACACCTTAGTCCTCACAATGACCTGTTTGCTCTTTAACACTCGATAGAGATTTTTTGTGCGGAGCCCCAGTAACATAGCAGGTTACATGTTGTACTGTGAATTGCATGGTCAACAGTTCAAATCCACCAGCCACACCATGAGAAAAAGATGAGGCTTTCTGTTCCTGTACAAATTTACAGTCTAGGAAAACCAGCAAAACCTATCCAGGGCTAATATGAATCAGAACTAACTTGACAACACAAAACAACAATAAATTATTTCAATGGATTTACCCATTGCAATACATTTGATTTCTTGATTGCTGCTTTCATGAGCCTCAACTGTGGATCGAAGTAAAATGAAATCTTTCACAACAGCAGTCTTTTATTAGTTTATCATAATGTTTTTATTGGTGATCCAGTTGTGAGGATTTTGGTTTTCTTTACACTGAGCTACAATTCACACTGAAGGCTGTAGTCTTTTATCATATTCAGTTAAGCACTACAAGTTAGCTTTGTTTCCAGCAAGCAAGGGTTTTCGCATCTGCATATAACAGGTTATGACTGATTCTGTCTCCAATCCTGACAACATTTTTTTCATATGATCCAGTTTCTCAGATTATTTGCTCAGCATTTTAAGTATAGTGAAGGTTATAACCCTGATGTACACCTTTTCTGATTTTGAACCACTCAGAGTCTCCTTGTTCTGTTCAAACAACTTCCTCTATGGTCTATGTTTAGATTCCTCATGAGCACAACTAAGTGCTCTGGAATTCCAGTTCCTAGCATTGTTATGATATAGGTTTTAGACAGTCAAAAACCTTTTTATTTAGCCAATAAAATACAAGTAAATATCTACAAAGTTTGTTGGTACAAAGTCAGTACCAACTCATAGCTACCTTATGCACAGAAGAACGAAACACTGCCTGGTCCTGGGCCAACCTCACTACTGTTGCCATGCTTGAGTCCATCGATGCTGCCATTTAGCCACTTCATCTCATTGAGGGTCTTGCTCTTTTTCCCTGACCCTCCACTTTATCAAACATGATATCATTCTCCAGCAACTGATCCCTCCTGACAATATGTCCAAAGTATGAGAGACAAAGTTTGTCCATCTTGGCCTCCAAGGAACACTCTGGCTGCAGTTCTTCCAAAACAGATCTATTGGTTCTTTTGGCAGCCCCTGCATTTTCAATATTCTCCTCCAACACCATAACTCAAAAGCATCAATTAGCATGAGATTGTTGAAAATACCATGGTTTGGATCAGGTGCCTTTTAGTCCTCAAGCTGACATCATTGCTCTTCAACACTTTAAAAAGGTCTTATAAATCAGATTTGCCTAATGCAATACGTCATTGGTTTCTTGACTGCTGCTTCCATGAGTGTTGATAGTTGATCCAAGAAGAATGAAGTCCTTGAAAACTTCAATCTTTTCTCCGTTGATAAGAATGTTGTTTATTGATCCAGTGGTGAGGATTTTTTTTTTCTTTACATTGAGATGTAATCCATACTGAAGGATGTGCTCTTTGATCTTCATCAGTAAATGGTTTAAGCCCTCTTCACTTTCAGCAAGCAAGGTTGTATCATCTGCATATCACGGGTTGTTAATGAGTCTTCCTCCAATCTTGATGCCACGTTTTTCTTCATATAACCCAGCTTCTCGGATTATTTGCTCAGCATGCAGTTTGAATAAGTATGGTGAAAGAATACAACTTTGTCGTACACCTTTCTTAAACAAAGTTTAGAGCCTAAAAATACCATAAAACTTGCCCTTATGTTTGTACATAATATTAACTTTACTGGAGAGTTCACTCTGTCTTGTTTTTCTTTCCCGTATGAAGAATCCATATCTGTCTAATGTTCTTTCTTTTCAGTCTGAAAAACTCCCTTAAATAACTCTTGTAGAGTAGGTCTGGTAGCAACAAATTTCCACAACTTTTGTTTATCTGGGATTGTCTGGATTTCAATCACATTTTGAATGATAAATTTATTGGGTAAAGAATTCTTGATTGACAAATATTTTCCTTCAATACTTATTTTAGTCCTCAACTACAGTCTTTCTTTCTGAAACTTTTTAATATTTTCTATCTCCTTGTTGAATTTTTCATTTTTTTATTTTCCAAATCTTCATTAAGGAGCTCTTGTAGCGTAGTGGTTAAGAAGCGGGCTGTGAACTGCAAGGTCAGCAGTTTGAAACTACCAGCTGTTCCATAGGAGAAAGATGAGGCTTTCTGCTCCTATAAAGATTTACAGCCTCGGAAACCCTGTACAGTTTGGGTTTGAGTCATAACTGACTCCACGGCACATAACAACAACGATCTTCATTTGTTTGTTTCTGTGTGTTCTTCGTTTACTTTGTACATTTAAAATGGTTGTCTATAGGCCTTCTTTTTTTCTCAATTCTTCAAAGACTAATTTCTATTTGCTCATGGTTTTCTTTTAATTGGGTCATTTTTTGTTTTTTTTTTAATGTTCTTGTATCCTTTATAAATTTTTGTTACTCCTGAGGCATTTAAAAAAATTTTTTTGGTAATTCTGAGACTCAAAATCTTCTCTTTTGCTAGATATTACACTTTAATTTTTGTCCTCCTTTCCCTTTTTCCAAAAAAAAATCAATTAGAAGGTACATTGCCTTCAAGTTTTGCAGCATCGATTCAACAATTGTAGAGACTTATGTCCCTACTCCCTTCAGCTGTGAGAGAGTCCCTGACTCTTTCTTTGTAGGCATGACTGGGCTGAAGGAAAGTCTCTTCAGCACTGGAGAAAAAGATTTTTCTGCCTTGTAAGATTGACAGTTTAATATAATACACTTCTCTTTTTCCTGACCCTAAGAATCCCTGGTGTCACTGTGGGTAAGACAATGAGCAATTCAAACCTACTAGCCATTTTACAGGAAAAAGATAAGGCTGTCTGCTCCTGTAAAGATTTAGTCTTGGATACCTTATAAGGGTTTACTATGAGTTGGAACCAACTTAATAGCAGTGTGTTTTTTGGTAATGGGCCAGTATCTTTTTTGTGGTTTCCTGAGCTGTTTTCCCTGCTCCTGACTGTTTGTATTGCTTAGATCAGAACAGGTCTGGAGATATTCTATTAAGTCCTACAGAGAGACTTTCTTGTATTGTAGGATTGGGGATGGAGGAGGTATTTTCTTTATTTTATCCATACTCCTGGATGCCCCCAGTAAGATATTAGGATTTTGAGGTATCTGACCATTTTCTAAACTTAAGTTTTTCTATTATTCTTCTAAAAGTTCTGGTTGCATAGTGGTTACGCCTTAAGCTGCTAACTGAAAAGGTCAGTAATTCAACTCCACCAGTCATTCTGCAAGAGAAAGATGTTCCATCTACTTCTATAAAGGTTTCAGCATTGGAGTCCTATAGCGAAGTTCTACTCTGTCCTATATGATTACTGTAAGTTGGAAGTCACTCAACAGCAACGGGTTTAATATATTTCTAGGACATGGTTCTCAGTGCAGAACTGCCTATCCTGACTGTGTTTAGGTAGGAGGAGCTTTTATAAGCTATGAAGAGAAAGATGTTGCTACGTTGTAAACATCTTCCTCTGTCTACCTTTATCTTGATGCCTTAAATCTTAGGGCGGTTATAAGAACTTCAAGTCCATCATCCCACCATGCTGTTTGTACTATTCTGCTTTTTTCTTTCTTCTTTAGTTGTTGTAACGAAATGGGAATTCTTGACTACTTAGGTTGCCTTCTTGGAAAAAGAGCTGAATTTTTTCTTTTGTCCTCTTCCCAACTCCTAGCCCTCTTCCTCAATGGCTAAGTTGTGCTCTTAAATATACACCTTCACTACCATGATAACTCATCCTTGCCTGTCATTTCAGGGCAGCAAGTAGGACTTGATACTTGTTCTTCTTTTTCAAAACTTGAATTTAACAACATACAAGAACAAGAAGACTGTCAACCATGATGAAAAAAGTAAACATAATCCATTTTATTTCTAATCCTGGCACAATGATTCAATTTGCATATTAGTAGTAATAAATGTTTTTGTATGTAAGCTGTATAAAGCACATTAAAAGCAACCGGTTGGGACAGGTCTAAAAGCAAATGAGGAATCATCCTCCAGATAAGAATCTTAGGCACCAGAAAAAGTAAATAAATATTTTTTTAATATGTATTTTTTTATAGGAGTCTTGGGATGGTACTGAAAGATAAACACTGGATCACCAGGTCACTTTGAACCACAAGGTCAGCTTTTCAAACTTACCAGCTTCTCCTCAGAAACCCTATACAGGGTAACTGTGAGTCAAAACTGACTTGACAGCACTTAACAACAACATAGTTTGATTGCAATAATGTTAGGGGTTAGAACATCGGTACTATAGATGCCAATGGTAATATTAAGCAGGAAAATAGAATTTGCTGCTTTCTGCCAAATGTGTTTTCCTTAAATATGTGAATAGGATTATTTAAAAGTAAGGAAACTGGAGACAGATTACATTTTGCTTTTTCCTTCATTTATTTGTTAAAATTACTATATTGAAGGAACTATATATAATAAGGACACCAAGTTAAATTTCTAACTATTGATTGTTCTAATATATTGAGGCAAAAGAATCAAAACAAGAAGTAAAAGTAAAGGACATTTATCTGTTAACAACAGCATTACAAATTATGAATTTGTTTTTTCCTTGAGATTTTATTTATTTTTAGTTGAATATTAACACATGACATATCTTCAGTTTTAGACTAGGTATTGTAAGCCTTAGGCAAAACCATGTGAACTTCTAATGGACATTCTTAGCTTTAGCTAGATATCATCTTTGTTCTTTACCTTTAAAATTAATTAATTGCATGTTGTATTTCAGAACTCCCTGCATGGCTGGAGGCCAGAAATGCCATTTAACTATATAGTACCTAAAGTCTCTCACATAGTTATTCATGCATATCCATTTCTAAGAAATGAGTAAAGATTAGTTACTGTAAAGTAGAAAGACATTTGATTTGCCAGAAAAAAAAAAAAAAATATATATATATATATATATATATATATATGAATCACATACAATGTTCCTGTTTGGAAAACAATGAACTGTATATCTCTTTTACATTTTCCAGAATTTGAAAGAATAAACTAGCTGTGCAGGAACTTGTTGAATAACATTTGGTTACTTATAATTTATTTCACTTCTAATCTCTGTGCTTTCAAATCTCTGTGCTTTCTAATCTCTGTGCTAATAGGGTAGCTGTGAGTGAGAACTGACTCAATGGCATCTAACAACTATTACTAACTATACTCAGATATTCATTTGAGAATGCTCTTCACCCACTGTATGGGAGTCATACATTTTGTAGAAGACATAGCTCCTATGACACCATGAGAGGAAGTCCTGGTGATCTGCTTCCATAAGAACTACAGCCAAGAAACCCTGTGTAGCCACTCAGTGCTATTATCATACTGTGGGCTATGAGACCATGCCGCATAATTCCACCCCACCTCAACAATGATTGTTTTAATAACTCATGTTCAGTCACTCATGTGTAGATCAAGCAGTACATAACTCCACAGTGATTGGTCCAACTAAAAGAAAGCTTTTTTTTTTTTTTAATAATTGTTCCCTCGCCTTAGATATGAATCTAGAAAAAAATTACTTGGGTTGCTATGGGCACCCATAATGAAACCTGACCTGAAGATGAAGCCAGAATTCAGAGGAAGCACAGCCAAGAGAAATCACAGAAAACTGAGACACTGCCTTAATCAAAACATGCCTGAACTTTTCAGATATATAAAACAAACCTGGTTTCTTCTTCAAGCCAATTTAAGTTGTAGATCTGTTGCTTACATCCAAAAAAGCATAGCAAGTAATATGTAAAGAATTGGAAAGGTGGGCCTATCTAGAAAATTAATACTAGAATGTAGTGAAGGTGAATTTAATTGCTACATTTATTTTCATTCACTGTAGCACTTCAAACGAGCCCTGGTATTGCAGTGGCTAAGTGTTCCGCTGCTAATGGAAAGACAAACAGTTCAAACCCACCAACTGCTTCACAAGAAAAGGATATGGCAGTCTGCTTAATTAAAAAATTATAACCTTGACAACCATGAGGGACAGTTCTACTTTTTCATAAAGCATCACTATGAATCAGAATGAACTGGATAGCTGTGAGTTTAGTTTTGGTTTTGTATCAACTCATGGACTCAGAACT
Source organism: Chrysochloris asiatica (assembly GCF_000296735.1). NCBI lineage: Eukaryota > Metazoa > Chordata > Mammalia > Afrosoricida > Chrysochloridae > Chrysochloris > Chrysochloris asiatica. The sequence goes on from NW_006408584.1 coordinate 976,254, forward strand.
ATCAGATGAGAAAAGCTAAAAGTTAATTAAAACCAAACACTTTTTTGATATTTTATTTATTTAGGAGTCAATTTGAATATTTTTAAATAAATGTTTGATGCCAACTTTGAAAGTCTTATTAGAAAACTATGCCCAGAAAGAGAAGTGACCTATATGGGGCTGCTCTATTTAAAATTTAGGCCATTAATCAGCCACTCTATCATATAAAAAAATATCTTACATTAACAATTCATTCAAGTTAAGGCTTTGGAAGTTCCGAATGTTCAAAAATTATAATCACAGATGGGCAAACTAGGAACTATGATTTTTTAACAACTCAGCAGGCATTTGTTTATCAGACGAGCTCCAGCATAGATAAGAACCTTAAGGAAATACAGTACAAATTTTGAAACAGTACATGGAAGAAAAACTTTCAGATCATAGCTTAGCAAATGCAAAAAGGAATAAAAAAGGCCAAACCATCCTTTCATAGCATTCACTACTCAACTGAGTTCAAAAAGTCATTGCAATGGGCACACAGAACTCAGATAGAATACACAGTTATGGGATTTATTAGGGCAGTAAACAAGTTACCATACAGGGTCAGAAATGTTCAGGACATGTTTCTTCCAGTCTCTCTGCCTAGCCAATGCTACAATGCTCACAGGACACATTTATCTCCCATAAGCCTCAGTGTGAAAGCAATTGGCTTCAGCTCTAGGTCAACAAACCTAGCTCCTGCAATTGTGTGCCTAGAGGCACCCACTCTGCAGGCAAACCTCCTGTCCAAAATCAGCTTTACTTGCCCTGCTCTGTCTTGTGCTCTGGCTCTTGATGTTGCTGCTGCTTCTCCTCTACCTATCTTGGTAGTGTTTGCTCAAGCTATCCTCTACTACACCCTCTCCATGTTTTTGCAGTGTAGTGGTTATGAATCGGGCTGCGAACTGCAAGGTCAGCAGTTCGAAACTAGCAGCTGTTCCACGGGAGAAAGATGAGGCTTTCTGCTCCCGTAAAGATTTACAGCCTCAGAAACCCTGTACAGGGTCGCTATGAGTCAGAACTGACTCCACGACACCTAACAACAACAACTCTCCTTGGATGTTGTCTCCATGCAGCAGTTGCCTGGAGAGTGTGAACACTTCTTGGACATTTTGAAACTAAGATTGATTTGACATTTGAAACTAAAGTTTGTGGAACCTTTGAATCCAGAGAGTTTGCACTTGTACCTTGTCTCCTGCCCATACCTCCCCAACTGGGGCAGCAGTTGGACATCATTTGCCCACAACAGCAGCGGTCGCCCCTGGGGAGCTTCCAACCATAAACATGTTGCTGTCTAAAACATTTTCCAGAAAATAAAATTCACTTTTGTACTGTGATTGCAAATAAAATGTTATCAAAATCACTGCCATAATCAAAACTACTTTAATGAACAGATGCTTGGTTCCTATTAAAAAAATTTTTTTTAATAATAAAAACCTTGGTTGAGGAGGTTCAGTGTGTAAAAATCTCAGTGTCCAAAGGACATACCCCTCTTGTGGCTCTTCTTCTATGTGATAGTGAAAATCCCCGCTCCTGCTTCTGAGATGGCTCATTTTAAACTCAGCAGTATGATACTATTGACCAATCCCTTCATTAGATATCCAGATGTTTACAATCACAATCCTGTTAACAATTACTCACAAGTGAATCATACAATTCTTCAACATATTTCCCTTCCTTCTCTTTATTTGGTGTGAGTTTACAAAGACTATGATTTGAAGTTGTTGTTAAGTGCTGTTGAGTCCATTCTGATTCACAGCAACCCTGTATACATTTTCCAAAGAGTGACTGGTGAATTTGAACCACCAACCTTGCAGTTAAAACTGAACTTGCAAGTGCATTATCTCACAATGTAACACCAGGGCTATGTAACACCACACCAAAGAAGACAGGTCTGAATGAGACCAGATCATAAGAACAAGGGGCATGGCATGCAAAGTACAGCAAGATGCCAAAAATTATTCCAAAAAAAAAAAAAAAATGAACCTCACTTACTTTAGTTCCCCCAGAATTAGTCCTGGGTAAAGACAGTGGATAAATTATATTGTACTGTTTGCACAATTTATTTATATGAGTATTAACACTAGCACTAATAATTGACAACGTAAGAAGAGCAATCAAGCAAGAAAGTGACTACAAATAATCTGAATAGATGCCACATTTTACTCCTTATAACTTGTCTCCCTTCTCTCCTTCCCCAATTCCCTTCTCCGCCTCAGTCCGCCAGTCAGTAATTTTCTTAGTAATCTCTTCTTACAAGATACTTGCATGGTTTTCCCGCTTCATTTTCCATCCAAACTGGCAATGAATCAGATTTATGAAAATTTCCTACTTGTCCTATTGGAAAAAAGGAATGATGAAGCACTAAAACTGCATTCAGACTTATTCATCTAAACTAAAGCTTATTCATCTCTTGTTTAAATTTGCTTTTCTAAACAAAATGTGGCTTTTGTTTTTCCTTTCATTCTGCTTTCTATCTACGTCTTTGGTGGCTCCCCACTTTTTTAACCATCAAATAGAAAACTGTTTGTTTTGGAGGATGATTCCAGATATTTACTGAGTAGCTTGAAAGAAAATATAAAATTACTTAAAAACATTTCCTACAGAAAAGGAATAGGTTTTAGATAAATGCTTTAATTCCTTTCTAAGCAAAAGACATGAAAAAGAATTATGTTAAGGCATAAAACTACCACTTGGTAATGACCTAATATTTTATTTGAAAAAGTATACTACTGAAAAAGGAGTCGTGGTGTGGCACAGTAGGTTAATGTGCTGGACTGCAAAGTTGATTTGAACCTCAAGGTCTATGGTTCAATTTCACCAGTCGCTTCTTGGGAACCCTATACGGGGTCACTATGGGTCTGAAATGACTCCACAGCACATAAAACAACTAAGAAAACTCTTTGATGTGTAAAGAAGCCAGAACTGTGTGATTTTAAGTGTTTCCTGATTCAACAAAATGAAGTAAAAAAGCTACAATCTCAAAAAATTTCATAGTTGTTAAGTTCTGTGGATTCAATTTCAACTCATAGCCACCTTGTATAGGGTTTCCGAGGAACAACTGGTGAGCTTCAACCACCCACCAAAGTTGTAGTTCAAATCGACCTTGCAATTCAGCTCATTAACACACAGTGTCACACCAGGACTCCAAAGTGACATACAATATAAATAAAAAATAATTTGTGCAACTATTAGAAATGAAAAATTCTAATCTTTAAGTTTGCATTATAGTTTGATGTCAGAAAAAGGAAAGAAAAAAAAGGAAAACATTTAAGCCTCATTTGAACCATGGTACAAATTTACCTGTATATTAATGTTAAATCCTACACTTTTGAGATGGTACCTTTTTTACTTAATTTTGTTGAGTCTGGAAATACTTAAAACTTAAAATTACACTGTTTAGGCTTCTAGGTTTCAGATCTCTCCCCTTGAGGTCCTGGAAAAAACAGACTAAACTTAGTAGAATATTAACATTTATCAAGCCACAGGAACTACAAAATCTTAATTTTTTTCATAACTTCTCATTTCACAAACCTCACTCCTAATCTAGAAATTAGTAATGCAATCAGGAAAGGAAACTTGGAATTTCTAAATCTAATAGAGTTTACCAGACAGTCCTAGACTTTGAAGAAAGATTGATTTAAATTTGTTTATGGACCTTTGGTAAAACATTCATATCCAAAACTAAAATCCAAAAAGTTTGTGGGCACACACACAGACCACTACCCTCACCATTGCACATGACCAGTTGATATTTATACTTCATTCTTTTAGTCAAAGAACATGGATCCAATTTCTAGAAAATACATGAAATAGCAAAAAAAAAAAAAAAAAACTTTAAAAAATATCATGAGGCAACCTCAAGGCATTTAGTTTTTAATTCCCCTCTGAAATCTCTATTTCTAAAAATGAACCTTTGATTATCTAAGCAGTAGTCTTACAAATCAGTATTTGTTGAAATCATAAAACAATAAGCTCCTCAGTATGGCTTCTAACCTTCAGTATTTTAGCACATGTCTGGGAAAAAAAAAAAAAGCTACAAAAGTCGTGGAATTCCATATGAAAAAAAATGCTGAATATATCTATATTTCAAAGCAAATTTTTCCAGTAATAAAAGTCACCATATGGTATTGTTATATCTTTCACAAAACAAAACAGAAATCTGTTGCTGTTGAGACTATTCCAATTCATACTCAACAAACTTGTGTTATAGTGCATAGAATTTAATTGACTCAGATTTTTAATGAGCACCATGCTTTTCTGCCACAGTTCCATTAGGCAAGTTTGAACTGCCAACTGTCTATTGTAGTCAAGTACAAATCATTTGAGCCATCCAGTGACCTTCCAATTATCTCCAAAATAGTGTACAAGTTCTAATTAATACTACTAACCCACTGTCATCAAGTTGATTTAAACTCATAGCAACCATTTCAGGTTTCCTGGGCCTTGTATCTTTATAGAGAAGACAGTCTTATCTTTCTCCTGTGGAGCATTTGGTGGGTAAAATTTAGTAACAATATATGCAGCTCGATTGCAAGTTTGAACTTTGGAATATAAAACATTTGCTGCTGTTCTTAAAGTGCCATCAAATTGGTACCTACCCATGGTGACCCTGTATAGGGTTTCCAAGGAGAGGCTGGTGAGCTTGAACCACTGACCTTGCAGTTCAAACCAATTTCTCAGTCTAGCACATAAAACCACAACACCATACCAGGACTTCGGTATAAAACATAAATCGAATTAAATAGATACATTATTTTTCCTTTTACAATTTTGCAAGTTCCAGAGTAGCACAAAGGATTAAGTATGTATCTACAACAATTAACCTGACAGTTCAAATGTACCTTGGATAAAAGGGCTGATGCAGGTCTGGTGAAAGGAGATTGGGATAAGATTCTTATGATTCAATAGTGAATAGTTATCATGACTAATTGTAATTGTCACAACTGTAAAAATAGAGGTTTTGTAACAAAAAGGGGGGAGTAGTTATTCTTACAGTCCAGAAACAGAGGACCCTAGGACCATCAAGGGAGAAAGAGCATGAGTGGAATGTGGGACCTTATCCAGAGAAGAAGTGACACCAGAGATGTAGGCACAGATGAGGACATGGAGACAGGGAACAGCTGAGGACTCTACTCATGGAAAGAGAAAGTCTGTTTGCTGGTGGCCAGGAAGCAGGCCGGCAGAATGTTCCCTTTGGTTGTTTAAATGATTATGTATTCTTGAGTGGTTTTGTGTACATGTCCTCCCCCCAAAAATAGAGGGAATAGAAGCAAATACTGTTGAATGATGATGCACAGAGAAGACTGAAATGAAATGATGAGTGTAAAACCAATGTTCTCCCATGTAAACTATTACTCAACAAAACTATTACACAACAAAAACTTAAAAACAAAATGTTAGGATAAAGTTTATGAACATATAGAGCAAAAATGATTGGGTAAGTTATATAACATAATTATGCATTAAACTCATGTATCCTGATGTGGCACTTTAGGATAAGCACTGGACTGATAACTGCAAGATTGGTGGTTCAAATCCACCAGCTGTTTCTTAGAAACCCTATACAGTCTCAATACGAGTTCAGAATTTATTTGAAGGCACTTGATAATAACAACAACAATAACAACATGCTGAAAATAAGATGTGAAAATATTATATGTTTTGATTTTGTTTGCTTCCAACAAACAGAAAGTGACTTAGTGTAAATAATAAATCATACGTGTAAGTAATAAAATCCTATTATTCATAAAAAATAAAAAAAGGCCTGATGGTATACATCTGAGGACCACATTGAAGACTCTATGTAATACAGTTGTACTGAGGTTGCCATGACTCAAAATTGATAACTCATGATTAGTTTGATGATTCTGTTTTTAATTCTACTTTCCAGATGTTAAATCAGCTTTTTGATAGCCCACGGTCCTATAAGCATTGGACTCTGAATCACAAGGTCAGCGATTTGAGCCCCACTTCCCTCCCCAAGACGTTCTGAACCCCCCAGATGTTCCATAGGAGAAAGGTGAGGCTGTTGTTCTTACAAAAATATAGAGCCTTGGAAACCCTGTACAGGGTATAAGTTAAAACCAACATGACATCATTTAACAACAACAACAGAAGAATAAATATTTTAGTACTGTAGCAGTGTTGTTGTTGTTGTTTTTTTTAATTTTCTTAGTATGTTAATGGTAATGATACTATCTCACATTTAAAGTGTCTTTATTATAAAGCATCTGAGAATATTATTTTTGTTTTTACTGTTACCAGATTACTCACTATTACCATGACATACTGAAAGTCAGTGGAAGTTACATAATCACTGGCAGAGTTAGGGCTAAGACTTAAGTCTACCACCTGTGTATCTAAAAGTCATTCCACTATATTGAGCAGTTCATAAGGCACTGAGAGCAATGACAGAATCTAAGGCCTCTGAATAAGAACAGAAGCTCACAAAAGTGGCCTTTAATTTGCCTCATGATATATTTTAAAGTTCTTTCTGATAACTTTCTGGGTGTGAACTCCATACCATTGTGATAGAGCTTATTTAATTTAAATACCAGCTCCTTACTTTTCTCTACATAATCATTACTTAAAGAAAGAATTATCTGAGCAGCTCTTTTGAGGCTAACTTTATGAACAATCACTTGCCTACAAGGCTACAAACCTGTCAAGTTTCAATATATTTCTTCCTATAGATAAAGAGAACCTTAAAAAAAAAAAAAAAAATGCCCAGTCAGGAAGCAAAATCAAGGTGGCAATGAATAGTCAGATGTCCATTTACTATAAGTAATTAACTTCTATTTACCTCAACTTTGTAATATAAAAAAGAAAATTGAGAAAATAAACTAGTAACTATTTTAGAAATTGCTATGTATTTTTAAGAGATAATATATATAATGCATCTAAAACAATGAGTTTAGGAAGTATGTACTAATTTTATTTTATTATCGTATTTTTATTTATTTAAATTTATTTTTGTTACTTGGCTTCTGAACTCTATTATCAATTATCCCAGTATATCCAATGCTGAGCTCAAAAACATGAGTCAGTCATCAGCATCTATCAGATACCTAGTCCAACCTGCCCAGGTCCTTTCTTCCAATTGCACTCCACTCTCTTCCCCTGAATCAGGAAAATATCAGTAAAATTACTTTGATCATCACAGTAAATTTAACCATAGGTGAAACTATTTGAAGAGTCGTGCTATTCCTCAATATAAATATATGTAAACTATTGTAAAACTTGTTCATGATTTTTACTCTACTAGAGGAAGGTTAAAAAAAAAGTTTTTTTATAAAGGAAACTATAAGAAATAAGAAAGAAAGAGACAAGGAGAGAGACAAGGAGCGAGACTTGGCTTCAACAGCAGGCAGGTTTATTGAGATTAAAGCTGGGAGAGGGTACTCTAAGTCACTAAAAGAGACCAAGAGTCTGCCTGTTTCTCACAGACTGGGGTATTTAAGGCAGTGTGGTCCTAAGTACAGTTCTGGTGAGTGCAGGGTTATGAAGATTTTCCTGATAGGAAACCTGAAATTACCCGGGGGGTGGGTGAGGAGGCGGTGGTGGAGGGGGTTCTCTTGGTGTAATAACGACTTTAGCTTTCTGGAGACCAAAAGCTTATGCAGAACTTTATTCAATGCTACTTTGAGGTAGCTGCAATGCCATTTTGTTCATCAGGCACAGGGTCCTTCAGAAACAAATGTTGTTGTTGTTGTTGTTGTTAAGTGCCGTCGAGTAGGTTCCTACCCATAGTGACCCTGAACAGGGTTTCTGGGGCTGTAAATCTTTACAGGAGCAGAAAGCCTCATCTTTCTCCCACAGAGCAGATGGTAGTTTAGAACTGCTGATCTTGTGGTTCGCAGCCCGATTCATAACCACTACGCTACAATTTGATGAACTTGACCTATACTTGTAGCTCAAAATACCAACTGAGAGGGAAGGAGTCTTCACACTAAGGATCAAACATATCTCCTTGGTATACAGGGTTGATAGGAATGGGCAACTTAGATATTGGCTACCTAAAAAGTGGGAGGAGGGGCGGACGGGCTATAAGGCATGAAGTGACTGCCTTACAAGTTTTCCAGAGGGAGTTTAGTTTCAGAGTGTGCAGTGGAAGGTACAATTCCCTGTGACTAGTTTTCATCTTATCTAGATGGATCTGGTGAAAGGAGATGGGGATAAGTAAGATTCTTATGATTCGATAGTGAGTAATTGTTATCATGATTAATTGTAACTGTCACAATTGTAAAGGTAGATATTTTGTAACAAAAAGGGGGGAGCAGTTAATCTTACATTCCAGGAAAAAAGGACCCTAGGACCATCAAGGGAGAAGCACATGAGTGGAATGTGGGACCCTATCCAGAGAAGCAGTGACACCAGAGATGGAGGCAGAGATGAGGACATGGAGAGCTAGAGCAGCTGAAGACTCTAGACTCATGGAAAGAGAAAGGCTGTATGCTGGCAGCCAGGAGGCAGGCTTGCAGAATGAGCACTTTAGTTGTTTAAATTATTATACATTCCTGAGTGTTTTTGTGTGCATCCCCTCCCCGCCCCCCAAAAAAAAAATTCAAAACAGAGGAGATAGAGGTAAATACTATTGAACGATGATGCACAGAGGATTGTAAGCATTGCAATGAAATGATGAATGTGAAACTGATGTTCTCCCCTGTGAGTTATAAATCAATTCCCAATAAAAACTTTAACAAAATAAATAAACTTATTCATGAGTTTTAAAATTTTAACTGCCAGGTAATCCCTGATGTGTGGATGAGTATAACTACAGAAATTGTCTGGTATAGTGCCAGAAGATGAGTTCCTAAGTTGAAAGGCACTCAAAATATGACTGAGGCAGAGCTGCCTTCTCAAAAGTGGAGTTGACCTTAATGACATGAGTGGTGCAAAGCTTTCAGAACCTTCATTTTATTGATGGAGCACACAAGTCAAAATGAAAATACACAGCTGCAATCATATATTATTATTCAGAAAATAGAATGTAAGAAATATGAATCTAGGAGAATTGGAAGTCATCAAAAATTAAATGGAATGAATAGAAATCAATATTATAGGCATAGGTTAACTGAAATGGAGTGGCATTGGCCATTTGAATCAGACATGCTTTATTATGCTGGGAAAGAAAAACTGAAGAGGAATGGTGTCATGTTCATCATCAAACAGAGCATTTCAAGATCAATCTTGAAATATAATGCTGTCTGTGAAAAGACAATATTCATATGCCTACAAGGAATGCCTGTGTATGCATTGTAGGATTAACACTGGACTGCAAACTACAAGGTCAAGAGTTCAAACGCACCAGCTGCTCCTAGGAAACCCTATATAGGGATGTTATGAGTCAGAACTGACTCTACTGCACTTAACAAAATGCCAGTTAATACAACTAGTATGCAAATTTACACACCAACCACTAAAATCAAAGAAGATTAAACTAGAATTTTACAAACTTTTTCAGTATGAAATTGTTTAAACATGCAATAAAAATGAATTGATTATTACTGGTGATTAGAATACAATAGTTGGGGGGCAGGGAAGAGGAAGGAGAAGTTGGAAAATATGGCCTTGGTAATAGAAATGATGCTGAAGATTGCAAGATAGAATTTTGCAAAACCAATGACATAGATTACAAATACTTTTTTTCAACAACTCAAAGGGCAACTATACATACAGATAAGGAACTCTGGAAGCATAGAGGTTACAAGTTGGGCTGCTAACCTCAAGGTCAGCAGTTTGAAACTACCAGCTATTCTGCAGGAGAAAGGTGAAGCTTTCTGCTCCCATAAAGATTTACAGCCTTTGAAACCCTATGCAGGGTCATTATAAGTTGATAGTGACTCCACGGAACACCTCCACCACCACTACATACGTGTGGCTATCACCAAATGGAATATCCAGCAATCAAATTGATTCCATCTGTGGAAAACACAATAGAGACGCTCAATATCATTAGCCAAAGCAAAACCAAGAGCCCATGTTGAACTAGCCATCAATTGCTCATTATGTGATTTCAGGTTGCAACTGAAGAAAAGTAAAACAAGCTCACAAGAGCCAAAAGAGTAACCTGAGTATATGTCACCTGAATATAGAGACCATTTCAAGAACAGAGTTAATGCATTGTACACTATTGACTGAAGACCATATTTGTTGGTTGACATCAAGAGCATCAGCTATGAAAAAAAGCAAAATGCCATTTAAAAGACAGGAAAGAAAGAAAAGAATAAAATGGGTGTCATAAACTTCTTTGAATGTAAGATTACATTTGCTAAATCAAATGGAAGAAATGATGAGTTAAAAGAGGTGAATACAAAATTGTAAAGGGCACTTCAACAAGACAAAGTCAAGTATTATAATGAGATGTGCAAAAACATGGAATCAGAAAAACAAAAAGAAAGATCACGCTAGCATTTGTCAAGCTGAGAGAACTGAAAAAAATTTCAAGCTTCAGGTTGTAATATTGAAAGATGGACAAAATATTGGATGATGCAGAAAACATAAAAAGAAGATGGAAGGAATACAGAGTCACTGAACCAAAAAGAATTGGTCAATGTTCAACCATTTCAGGAGGTATGATCAAGAATCAATCATGTTGATGGAAGAAGTCCAAGTTGCACTGAAAGTATTGGCAAAAACCAAGAATACAAATTGAAAATTTTAAACAAACTAATGCAGTGCTGGACGCATTCACTTGTCAATCTCAAAAAATTGGAAAGACAACTATTTTGCCAACTGACTGGAAGAAACACATATTTGCACCCTTATCAAATAAAGTTGACCAAAAAGAATGTGGAAATCAATAAACAATATCAATAATATCACATGCAAGTAAAATTTTGCTGAAGATAAAAAAAATAATAATTGCAGCAGTACATCGATAGACAGCTTCCAGAAATTGAAGCCAGATTCAGAAGATGACTTGGAATGAGGGATATAATTGCTGATATCAGAATGATCTTGATTGAAAGCAGAGAATACCGGAAGGAGTTTCCTGGTACATTATTGACTATGCAAAGGCATTTGAGTGTCTAGATTATAATAAACTATGGATAACATTGCAAAGAATAGGAATTCCAAAAACACTTCATTGTACTCATGAAGAACCTGTACATACACTAAGAGGCAGCTGTTCCAACAGAATGAATACTGAATGGCTTAATATATCCAGAAATGGGTATCATGGTGGTATCATTTCACCATACCTATTCAATCTGTGTGCTGAGCTAATAATATGAGAAGTTGGATTATATGAAAAGGAACATGACATAAGGATTGGAGAAAGACTCATTAGCAATCTATGATATGCAGATGACACAACCTTGCTTGCTGGAAGCGAAGAGGATTTGAAGTACTTACTGGTGAAGATTAAAGATATAGCATTCAGTATGGACTGTACCTCATTGTAAAGATAACAAAAATCCTCACAACTGGACCAATAAATAACATCTTGATAAATGAAGAAAAAATTGACAATATCAAAGACTTCATTTTGTTTGGATCCATAATCAATGCTCGTGGAAGTAGCAGTCAAGAAATCAAAAGACACATTGCACTGGGCAAATCTGCTGTAAGAGATCTCTTTAAAGTGTTAAACAAACTATGATATCACTTAGAGGTCTAAAAGGCACCTAAACCAAGCCTGATATTTTTAATTGTCTCATATGCACATGAAAGTTGAAGAATGAATAAAGAAGATTTTAGAAGAATTCATGCATTTGAGTTCTGGTGTTGGGGAAAAAAATATTGAAAGTTCAATGTACTTAAGAACAAACAAATTTATATTGGAAGAAATAGAGCCAAAATGCTTTTCAGAAGTGTAGATGGGGAGGTTTCATCTACTGTTCTGTGGACATGTTGTCAGGAGAGACCAGTTCCTGGAGAAAAAAAAATTCATGCTTGGTAGAGTGGAAGTTAAGTGAAAAAGAGAAAGATTCCCCCAATGAGATGTATTGACAAAGTGACAGCAACAGTGGGTTCAAATACAACAACAATAGTGAGGATAGGGCAACACTCAGTAGTGTTTCGTTCTATTGTGTATAGGGTTGCTATGAGTTGGAAGAGATTCAATGGCACCTATCAAAACTAATGAATTCTGCTCTCTTGGATTTATACCACCTTAAAATAGCAATTTGAGCATTCATTCTTTGAGGACTCAAATCCTGTTACTTTGAAATGTGATTTGAGTATTTGGAATAAAATGAACTCTCAAGAGGCAAGTTCAGCGTTGTTGGGTGGATGGGGTTTGGTTTCCCAATGAACTCCTCATAGGATATCCCTTGCTACCATGGAAGGCTACTATATTCAGAATTTAAAAAAATAAAAATAAAAAAATGTCTTGGCACGACTATCTTAGCCTATTTGTCATCAATGCAGTTTTCAATTTTCTGAAGGCATTTTCATAAGTTCCCTTGATCATTCTGTGTCCTTTGTGAAAATCTATCAAGATTACCACTTTTGAATTTGAAGAAAACAGTTTCAATAACCTTCTGAACTAATTTATGTACCTTAAATTAAACTGGCTCAACAGAAGCCCTCAGAAACGGCTATTTTGATTGTGTCTTGTTTTAAAAGGCATCCAAAAGAGACTAAGACAAGAATATTACTGTGAGTACCTGCCTGCAATCATCCACTCATCATAGAGATATGTTTAGACAGGTTTGGAATAAACCCATATATATATATGAACTGGAACCCTAGTAGCAATACTTTTTGATTTATACTCATTTGTGTGTATATGGTGTGTGTATGTGCACACACACACACATATAATCTTAGGTTGCAAAAATGATTAAACACTAGACCACATTGTCGAAGTTTGGCACCTACATCACAGCCTTGAAAACTCCATGGAGACATTTTACTCTACACACATGAGGTTGCTGTGTGCTGGAAGCAACTCAATGACAACAAAAAACCCACAAAATTTCATCATATGTTTAATGAAAAACATGAAGTGAATCTTTGCCTATGAAATCATGGAGCACTAAAAAAGTTCAATAGTAATTTAGTGAACGTACTTAAGTTACTATTTTGGAATGTAACCGTTAAAAGGAAAGACATTTTCTCTATACGTTGATAGATTTCCTTCCAAAATTTTAGTTCTAACAATGATTTCACATACACTGTGTAAGGTATGATATTTAACTTTCTGTATCTCTAACTAAAATCCTTATCTTTAGATAAAATTTTTCCATTGCTTCTTTTTTTCTCTCTCTCAAAACATTTTGTTGTTAGGTGCCATCGAGTTGATACTGACTCATAGTGACCTTATGTACAGCAGAACGAAACACTGCCCGATCCTGGGCCAACCTCACTACTATTGCCACACTTGAGTCCATCAGTGCTGTCACTTGACCAATCCATCTTGTTGGGGGTCTTCCTCTTTTTTTCTGACCCTCCAACTTAACAAACATGATATCTTTCTCCATTGACTGGTCCCTCCTGACAATACGTCCAAAGTATGAGAGACAAGTTTGGCCATCTTGGCCTCCAAGGAGCACTCTGGCTACACTGCCTCCAAAATGGATCTATTGGTTCTTTTGGCAGCCCATGGCACTTTCAATATTCTCCTCCAACACCATAACTCAAAGGCATCAATTCTTCTATGGTCTTCCTTATTCACTGTCCAGCTTTTGCATGCATATGAGGTTATTGAAAATACCACGGCTTGGGTCAGGCGCACCTTAGTCCTCAAGCTGACATCTTTGCTCTTCAACACTTTAAAAAAGTTCTTGTGCAGCAGATTTGCCCAATGCAATATGTCGTTTGATTTCTTGACTGCTGCTTCCATGAGTGTTGATAGTTGATCAAAACACTAGTCTGCTCCTTTTAAGTTGTTGAATGTTGTTTTTGTTAGTGCCTCCGAGTTGGTTCCGACCCATAGTGACCCTGTATAGGCCTTTTGGGGAGTGACAGGTGAGTTTGATCTGCTGACCTTGCAGTTTAAGCCAACTTTGCAGTCCAGTGCATTACAATATCAAATTGCAAAATCCTCCACTGAAGACTCTAGTTTTCTCTGTTTGGTGAATACTGTTAAATATTTTGGTTTAAAGATAAAGTTAGTAAGCTTTAAAAAAAAAATATTGAGCTTCACATAGGAAAGGAAAGTTTTATTCTTTAGGGGTTAAAAAGTTTTGTGTAAGTATAAACCAAGCTTGCTTCAAATAGCGTGTATCTGGATGCTAGTGAATGCTTGTCCTAGGTAAATCTTCATCTTCTTGATTTACTTTTCCTTCAGTCTTTACTGAAAGCATTATCTTCTTATTGTATTGTGAAGCAAAGACTCCTGGACACTAGCTGTTTGAAAATGTATTGAGTTTGAGGGGCTAGAGGTATGTATAAATTATATGAACATTTCAGTACTTGTTTAAAAGAAGTCTTTTCATTATTATTATTATCATTATTATTATTATATGCCTTTTTTGCTCTGAGTAAGCTGCCCTGCTTTCTTCTGTTTTATTTATCTTTTTTGTTTTCATAGTAGTTCACTTCAGCTTATAACTTATAAGTTGTCTTGACATGAAGCTGTTTCTTTCTAGATCAGAAAAAGAAAATATGTCATGTATTATTGTTCTTTTTTATTAAAATATCTGTAAGCAGAACCCAAACCTGTAAGTCTTTCATGATAAAAAGTCAATATGCATTATTTTATAGAGGATACAAAAATGGAGGTGTTCCTTCTTCATCTTGCCACCTCATGGGAAGTCATTTTTAATTTGTGAGGATTTCTGTCAAGGGCATTCTGTACCAGAGGGAAACAACATAGCAATTACCTCAAAAAGAAAGAAAGAAAAGAAAAGAAAAAATACTTAAACATCCAAAGTTTAAGTACAAAGCAACCAAACACTTCCCAGCTCTTTGAAAGTTTGCCTCACTCCATTTAATTTTGACAAAGGTTTTAGATAGTATATAGGAAATCTATTCTATAAATTTTGAAGCCAAAAAGCATTCTTAACAGATAGCAGCTGAGGGGGATAACAATGAAAGATTTTTTTCTCAGTCTTTCAGTCAAGTTCACATTACAAAACTTAATAAATACAGAGTGTTTACAGCGTACGGTGGCTGTGAGATGGGCCAGATGGAGTATTAAGTGCACTCATATATTGCTTAGGTGTTCCATTTCCTAATTTACTCCCTCAAAATAACCAGGGCTGCAACCTGGCATAGTGCCTCTGAACAATTAAGAGTAATAGACAGACACAGTGAAGGTAATAGGATTTAACTTGTGCTTTTAGTCAGCTGCGATTACACAACTGAAAAAATAAATGCATTCCTAGGTAATCTGAGATTTAAAGGGACATAATGCATGTTAATCATTTAACACACTAAATCCACAGCTCAATTATCAAAGTATCAAAAATCAGAAATAGGAGTTGAAATAACAAATGCCTGCCCTCTCTAGTCTAAAATAGAATTTTCTTTATGAAATAACCATACACACCAAAAGCAGTTTCATCAACAATAAGCTAAAGAATAACTTTACCTTGGATATATATATATAGAGAGAGAGAGAGAGAGAGAGCTCTGGTAGCATAGTGGTTACAAGTCAGGCTGCCAACCTCAAGGTCAGTAGTTCGAAACTACCAGTGGTTCCGTGGGAGAAAGATGAGGCGTTCTGCTCCCGTAAAGATTTACAGCCTCAGAAACTCTGTGCAGGGTCGCGATGAGTCGGAAATGACTCCACGGTACTTAACAACATCATATAGATACAGATATAGATATATGGATATAGTACATGCATAGCAATTTGACTACCTACTCATTTTCTAACACTGCCATTAAATACTCTTTGTCAGGACACTTCTGAGTTGATCCAGAATTTTTATTCTAGTCTCTTCCTTTCATTTGTATTGAATGATCCAGAAATCCAACCTATTGCTGTTGAGTTAATTCCAATTTACAGAAACGCTATAGAAATTCTGGTGTGGTGCTGTAGGGTAAGCACTGGACCATAGGGTCAGTTTTAACTGCAAAGCCGGTGGTTCAAACTCATCAGAACCTCAAAAATCCTATACAGGCTCACTATGAGTCAGAACCAAATTGACATCACTTAACAACAACGTAGGAGAGACTAGAACTGCCCCAGAGGGTTTCCAAGGCTGTAACCTTGACTGGAGCAGACTGTCGGATTATTCTGCTGTAGAACTGCTGATATGTTTGAATCAACACCCTTTCAATTGACAGTCAAGCATTTTAACCACTAGGGCTACGTGTACAGAATGATTGTTGTTATTGTCAACAACAGCACAAATAGGTGCCAAAGTGCCTTCAAGTGGGTTCCAGTCCATAGTAACCCTATATAGGGTTTCCAAGGAGCAGCAGGTGAGCTTGAATCTGCAACGTTGTGGTTCAAGCCAACTTTGCAGTCCAATGCACTAGCCCACAGCACCACACAATCAAAACCATTCTTGAAGACTCCATCTTACCTTTATTAATCTCTGTAGACTGATAAGCAATGCTATCACAATCCTCATCTGGATAGAAAAACTGACTTTTCATTTCTAAGATCAAAGATGGTGTGTTTTGGACTTCCCTATAGTCATTTCTGCAGATCTGTTATTTGTAAGACACTTTTCACTTGTGAGGAGTCCTCAGAAGGTAGCCCATGCTATAAAAGCAAGACTCAGGCTTGAGAGAACATTTTAATGTAAAGCATTCTCTCACCAACAACTTGTAAAATTCTTGCATTGTCTACAGCATTCCTTGATAACTGGATCCATGCCTGAATGCAGGCTATGTCTTGTAAATCTCTGAGATTTCACACTCCCTAAGGATACATTTCTGGAACTTGGAGGGGATTTTAAGAGAGCAATTTCAAACCTTTCTTTTAAGAAAGTACAGAACTTCCCATTATAACTATCCCAATGTGCATCTTTAAGGAACCAAAACCAATGAATTGTTATTAAGCACAAAAAAATACTGGCAATTTTCAAATCCATTACAGCTTCTTTACAGCATAAATCTTTTCATTGGCAAAATTCTCTTGAAAATATTGGAAACTTCCAAAGAGAGGTTTTACATCGCCAATTAATATGTTTTATTTTAAATGAAGACCTTCCCTCTATGCTATGGAATAAGATTTAACATTATTGTTGGATCTATGCATTTTATTTAAGCCATACCTTTCTGTGAGGTTGTCAAAAACAGGCAGCCAGATTTGGAAGGTTCTGAATTCTGCAATGGAACTTGATTCATGGCTTCTAATAAAGATGTTTTAATGTTCCTGCCAAGTTTGGCAACTTGGCTTGCCAGAACATAGAATCTCAAATAAACATACCGCTTAATCTTGTGTGAGAAAAGAAAACAGGCCCAACAGCAGCAAGAGTTGGATATGTGAGTCCTTCTCTGTATTTCCTTCTCCCAGTTAAGGTCAGCTGTACCACCAAGAAATGATAAACCACTGATAACTAATAATGTCCAGAGCCACCAACAAGAAGAGGGGCCTACAGTTTATTTGGACATCTATCTACAAAGAACAGTACCTTATATAACTTACTGTCTTAATATATTTGTTTTTCCCATTGAACAAGACAGATGCAAATTAATTGGGAATGGAAAGGTGAAGATAAGGGACAAGACCTATCAAAATGACAGACAGTTTTGAAAAAGTCAATTGTGGTTGGCTTTCAATTTTGTTTTTGTACTTGCATTGGTATATGGGTGTGTCTGGCATGCTGGGAATTTGCATGGAAACCTGACTCAGAAAAACCATGAAATTATTTTAGCTTTCTATCTGCTCAACTTCTACTGGTCACCCCACCCCCTGCTGGCAATTCACATTAGCACTTCAATACTTATTTGACTTGGTGTTTGCCTCAGGGGAATATCAAAGCAAGGTTTTCCAGGGAATTATGATGTAAAAATTAAGCAATGGAAAGTTAACTGCTTCCTAAGAAAATCAGTAGACTAAAATCAATTAGCTTCTTGGGAAATTGTAACTTGTCACACATTTCAGTAATCATTTCTGGAACTTTTATTTCCCGCACCCCATCCCATTCCACATCCTTGAGGGACTGAATCATGGGAAACAAACATAGTGATGCAAAATGGAAATCCAGGAAACACTAGGAAGAGGTATGTTGCCTAGCAATAAAATGGTGATAAACAGTTCTAGAGCATTTTGCACCTGGAAAAGTCCTAGTGTGGTACTGTGAGTTAACATGCTAGGCTTCAAGGTCAGTCTGAACCAATGGTTGGTGGTTCAAACTCACCAGCCACTCTATGGAAACTATGGGTCGGAACTGACTCAACACCACTTAACAACAGCAATTTTAAATCAGTGATATGACAGCAGGAACAAAGCATATTTAATCTACATGTTTTTCCATTTATGTCAAAAGTTAAGCGAACTTTTCAGACATCACTGAGCACAAGATATAAAGAGAACATGAACAATAATATATGAAGTAGAAACGAATTAGTCTTTTAATCTCAGCCTACACTTAACAGGTGAAGGTAGTGGAGACACAAGTCTGTTGTGGAAAAGTAAATTTGAAGACTTAATTTGGAGCAGGTGGGATAAACTAAATGGAAGTTGTAGGTATACTTTCATTTCTGTGACCACATGAATAAATCTTGAATATACAATTTCGATGTTTTACAATCATGTCCCTAATGCTGAATCTTTTGAATTTCTTTTGATGATGAACTGAAGAGAGTACACAAATGTTTGGAAAATTGCTCACCAGAAAATATTTCATTTTAGTCAGAGTTGTCTCAGGAGGACAGATATCTCTAAACAATACTAATCCAGGGACTTGGCTAACATTTGGATATGGAAAGTAGTGCTTTATAGCCAAGTTTTGAAATGTTTGCACAATATCTAGATGACTGAATTATATAAATTGCACATAATAAAAGTGACAAATATCAGTTATACAAATTAAACTTTGAAAAATATCTAATGATGGGACATTCTAAATTAAAAATCCATCCCTTTTAAAAATTAAAGTAAACAAACATCAACTTAATTTCCTAGTTTATCAATTTGCCTAAAGCAAGTAATATAAAATGCAAACTTAATAAACATTCTTTGTTTTATGGTGTGGCATTTTAGGAGCAGCACTGGATTGTGAACCACAAGGTCAGCAGTTCAAATTCACCAACTGCTCCTCAAAAACCCTACACAGGATCGCTATGAATCTGATCAAACTCAACAACACTTAACAAACACAACAACAATTCATTCTATAATTGATGTTTTCATCTCATGTCTTATTGCAGAAGGGGTAGTATATATCACCTAAGTACTCACAAGATTATCAATAAAATCAAGCTTAACTCAAACCAGCATTTTTATACAATGTGAATATTTTTCTTCAAAAAAACAGGTAGAAGCAATAGTTGTATATCCATAAGCCAACAGTGGATTGGGCAAAAAGCAATGAGAAATACAAATGATCCTTGACACTGTTGTTAAATGCCATCAAGTCGGTTCTTTCTGATTCATAGAGAGTCTGCATAGGGTTTCCAAGGAGCAACTGGTGGGTTTGAACCACCAATCTTATGATTAGCAAGCAGCCCAACACTTATCATAAATGATGCCAGCAATTAAGAGTATAAAGTCAAAACAAATGTAACAGTTTGTGTATAAAAGAGCAATATTTCTTCCATAACACAGACAGTTCTTACTGACTCATAGGATTCCAGAGGAGCAGCTGCTGAGTTTGAACCACCAGCCTTGCTGTTCAAACTAACATTGCCTTCAAGTGTTTATCCTACAGTGCCACACCAGGACTCCATTGTATAGCCTACTATATTAAAAATTCAAGGTATATACAATTATGCATAATAAAACAAGCATTATTTTGCAATGTGCACCAAAGTGTTACTATTATCATTATACTCTGGAGTCCTACTGTGGCACTGTAGGATATGATAAGTGATAGAGAAACATGATACATAATTGAACAAGAAGAAAATCATCATTATATTTCAATGGACAGATTATTATTATGCAAAGTCCAATTCAGAGACTAGAGAATAATATCATCTACTTTTTAAAAAGATATTACTGCTACCAGAGACTCCTGGTGTAGTGTTATAGGATAAGCACTGGACTGCTAACCACAAGGCTGGTGGTTCAAACCTACCAGCTGCTCCTTGGAAACCCCATACAGGATCACTACAAGTTGGAACCCACTCAGTGGAACTTAACAGCAACAACAAAGTGCTTCCATAACATAAATACCACATATTGTTGTTGTAGTTGTTAAGTGCAGTGGAGTTGGTTCCGACTCATTGCGACCCTGTACAGGGTTTCTGAGGTTGCAAATCTTAATAGGAGCAGAAAGCCTCATCTTTCTCCCACAGAACAGCTGGTAGTTTCAAACTGCTGACCCTGAGGTTAGTAGCCCGATTTGTAACCACTACGCTACCAGAGCTCCTAAATACCACAAGTAGATGGCTTTAATAAACAGAAGTTTATTTTTTCACTGTTTAGGAGGCTAGAAGTCTGAATTCTGGCTCTGGCTGGCACTGGCCCTAGGGAATAATTTCTAACTCGTTCTCTCTGTTATGTCTGGAGAAAGATCCTTAATTTTTGAGTTCTCTTTCCTGGTTCCTTGGAGCTATCCATGTAGCTTGACATCTATTTTTCCAATCTCTGCTTACTCTCTTGCTTGTTTAATTTTTTTACACAAGTAGCTCCCAGATTATTTATAAGTTGCTTTCCTAAATCAAATTTACATGTACATCAGAATAGTTACACTATGAATCAGATAAAATGTCAACCAGTCAAATATTTGTCTCAGTACCTTTCTATGCATAAGAAACCTTCTATGCATAAACACTGAAAACAAGTCGATGAGAGCCAAAATATGACCTTGAATATATCCCACCTGAATTTAGAGATCATCTGAAGAACAGATTTGGTACATTAAACATTAAAGACCGAAGACCAGAAGAGTTGTGGGATGTCATCAAGAACATCATATAGCAAAAAGTAAAAAGTCATTAAGAAGACAAGAAAGAAGGAAATGTCAAAATGGATGTCAGAGAAGACACTGAAACTTGCTCTCCAGCGTAGAGATACTAAAGCAAATGGAGGAAGTAAGGAGGTCCAAGAGCTGAACAGAAAATCTCAAAGGTCAGCTCAAGAAGATAAAGTCAAATATTACAAGAAAATGTACAAAGATCTGGAATCAGAAAACCAAAAAAGGAAGAACACACACAGCATTTCTCAAGCTGGGGGAACTGAAGAAAAAATTCAGACCTTGACATTCATTATTGAAGGATTCTCTGGGCAAATTATTGAATGGTGCAGAAAGCATTAAAAGAAGATAGAAGGAATATACAGAGTCACTGTACCAAAAAGAAATGATTCGTGTCCAACCGTTTTAAGAGGTAGCATCTGATCAAGAGCTAATGATACTGAAGGAAGAAGTCCAAGGTGCATTGAAGGAATTGGCAAAGAACAAGACACCAGGAATTGATGGAATAAAAATTAAAATCTTTCAAGAAAATTAGGCAGCATAGGAGGTACTCTCTCATCTATGCCAAGAAATGTGGAAGAGATCCGTATTTGTGCCCATTCCAAAGAGAGATGACCCAACGGAGTGCTAAAATCATCAGTCTATCTCTTTGATATTTCATGAGAGTAAAGTTTTACTAAAAGTAATACAGAAACAAGCAGACACTGACAGAAAACTTCCAGAAGTTCAAGCCAGATTCAGAATAAGACATGGGATGAGGGATATCATTGCTGACGTCCAATGGATCTTGGCTGAAAGCAGAAAATATCAGAAAGATGCTTACCTGTGCTTTATTGACTAGGCAAAGGCTTATAATTGTGTGGATCATGACAAGCTATGGACAACATTGCTAAGTATGAGTATTTCTGAACATGAGGAATCTGTACCTGGACCAAGAGGCAGTTGTTCGAACAGAACATGGAACTACTGAATGGTTTAAAATTAAGAAAGGTATACGACAGGATAGTATTCTTTCACCATGCTTATTCAACCTGTATGCTGAGCAAATAATCAGAGAAGCTGGGTTATAAGAAAAAAACATGGCATCAGGATTGGAGGAAGACTCATTAACAACTTGTGATATGCAGACAATACAACCTTGCTTGTTGAAAGTGAAGAGGACTTAAAATATTTACTGATGAAGATCAAAGAGCACAGCCTTCAGTATGGATTACATCGTAATGTAAAAAATAAACAAATATCCTCATCACTGAACCATTAAACAACATTCTTATCATGGAAAAAAGATTGATTTTGTCAAGGACTTCATTCTTCTTAGATCAACAATCAGTACTCATGGAAGCAGCAGTCAAGAAATCAAACAAGATTTGCATTAGTCAAACCTGCTACACAAGACCTTTTTAAAGTGTTGAAGAGCAAAGATATCAGTTTAAGGATTAAGGTGCGCCTGACCCAAACCATGGTACTTTCAATGCATGCAAAAGCTGGACAGTGACTAAGGAAGACCATAGAAGAATTGATACTTTTGAGTTATGGTGTTGGAAGAGAATATTGAAAGTTCCATGAGCTGCTAAAAATCAAACAGATCTGTGTTGGAAGAAGTGTAGCCAGAGTGCTCCTTGGAGGTCAGGATGGTCAGACTTCGTCTCTTATACTTAGGATATTTTGTCAGGAGGGACCAGTTGCTGGAGAAGGATATCATGTTTGGTAAGGTGGAGGGAGGGTCAGAGAAAAAGAGGAAGACCCCCAGCGAGATGGGTTGGTAAAGTGGCAGCATCAGTGGGCTCAAGCGTTGCAACAATTGTAAGGTTGACCCAGGACCAGGCAGTATTTCATTCTGTTGTGCATAGGGTCACTATGAGTTGGTACTGACTTGATGGCACCTAACAACAACATGCATAAACACTACCAATTATACTTAACATCTTTAACATAATCTGTGGTGGTGGTGTTGTTAAGGGTTGTTGAGTTGATTCTGACTCATAGTTACCCTGTATAGAGTTTCCAATTGCCGGCTGGTGAGTTTTAACTACCAACCTTGAGATTAGTAGTCCAGTGCTTACCCTCCAGTGGAACAGCAAGACTCCATAGTACAATAGCAATAGCAACATTTTGGTGCATGTTGAAGTATTGCCTGTTTATTATGATCATTGTATATACCTTCGATTTTTTATATAATAGGCTATACAATGGAGTCCTGGTGTGTCACTGTAGGATAAGCACTGGATCTTAATGTCAGTTTGGTCAGCAAGGCTGGTGGTTCAAACTCACCAGCTGCTCCTCAGAGACTTTATACAAGTGGCTATGAGTCAGAATCAACTGATGGTACCTAACAACAACAGCAACAACAGTGACTGTTTTGTAACTATGTATTATATGTAAATCAGGCTTCATAACCTGGGGATTTCCTGTATTTCAAGAGATTAACTCAAAACATGTTGTTTCCAAAAAAAAAAGAAAAGAAGAAGAAGAAGAAAACATGTTGTTGCTGTGGTTAAGTGCCATTTAGTAGGTTCGGTTCTGACCCATAGCGACCCTGTATAGGGTTTCCCAGGAGTGGCTGATGAGTTTGAACCACCGACCTTGGTGTTCAAACCGACCTTGTGTTAAAACATATATCCTACAGCACTAATATAGTCTCATGAACATATCAAAGATAACCAAATGAGATTATAATCACAGTTATACAGGGTAGGCTTTATAATATATATTTGTTGTTAAGTGCCATTGAGTCAATTCTGATTTATAACCACCCTATATAGAGCTTCTTAGGAGCGACAGGTGAATTTGAATTGCCGACCTTGTGTTTCAGACATATTTTGCAGTCTAGTGCAGTAACCCACAGCACCATATATGTAGAATTGAATTACAATCCATTACATTCCACTTTTTGATACCCTAAAAGCGATGTCTTTCCCACATGCAAAGCATATTCTCTCCATCATATCATCTTAAATCAACTTCAAGTTCAACATCTCATCTTCTAAATGATCTAACTCAAATATGAATGAGGCTTCATGCATGCTCTATCCTTGGATAAAATTCTTCATCTGTGAAACTGAAATCTAGAATACAAAGTGTTGTTGTTGTTGGATGCTGTCAAATTGATTTCAACTCATAGGGACCCTATGCACGACAGAACAAAACCGTGCCCACTCCTGCACCACAATCACAATTACTTTATCTTGCTTTTACCACTTAACCAATCATCTCATTGGGGGTTTTCTTATTTTTCACTCATTCTCCACTTTACCAAGCATGATGTATTTCTCTAGGGACTGGTCCCTTCTGATAAAATGTCCAAAGTATGAGATGAACTCTTATCATCCTGGCTTCTAAGGAGCATTCTGATTGTACTTCTGACAATACAGATTGATTTATTCTTCTAGCAACCCACGGTACTTTCAGTATTCTTCTCCAACACTGTAACTCAAATGCATCAATTATTTTATGGTCTTCCTTAGTCATTATCCAACTTTCACATGCATATGAAGCTATTAAAAATGTCTTGGCTTAGGTCAGATGCACCTTAGTCCTCAAACTGAAAGAAGGTATCTCCTTTCAAAGTACAATGGCAGAACAGGCACAAGGAACATATCACCACCATAAATAGGCGAAATTGAAGGGGAAAAAGGGATGGGGGCGAAAAGCAAGTCCAAAACCCAGCAGAAAAAATTACAATCCCATGACTTGAAAATAATCCTCTTTTCTGAGACCATCTGGCCAAAGGTTCGGCCCTCCAGACTGGCTGTTGACCTTATCATCTGGATTCTGGATGAAGGCTCCTTGTCCTCGGGCTTCAGATCTATTTTCTAGGCCCTCCATAATAGCAACTCTAATCCTTTTATTTGGGGCAGCCCTATTCTCCTAGTCCACAACAACCAACAACATTCTCCTAGTCCATTTGACTGGTGACCTTGCTTCCTATGCCCCAGTAGCCCCTTTTCTTCTGATGCTCAGACATGGCAGCTTTGATCTCTCAGTTTGCGACATCAGTCTTATCACAATGGAATTCATGAATGGAAGACATTCTGAAATAGATTTAGTGAAACCTGAGTCTTTTAAAACCTAGGAAGCCATGGTTTCACCCTTTGAGATTTATGCAACCTAACTTACTAAACTCCTTTCAATGGCTGATCTCCTCTTTTCTTACAGGACAACAGATGTTGCTAATTTGGCATGTTTCTTGCCTGTAAAATTTCAAGATACATTTTTTTTTGGTCTGTCCCCTTCAGTCTAAGTTGATAAATTTTCTGCTGTGGTAATTGGTTAGATGCATCAGTCACAGGCTTAATCATACTGGCACTGTATGATAAGCACTGAACCACAAGGTAGGTTTGAACACAAGGTCAGTGGTTCAAACTCACCAGCCGCTCCTTGAAAACCTTATACAGGGTCGCTATGAGTCAGAACCAACTCCATGGCACATAACAACAACAACAGTGAGGCTACTGAAAGCACCATGTCTTGGGTCATGCCATGTTAGTTCTCAAAATGACAACTTTGCTCTTCAACAGTTTAAAGTGGTCTTGTGCAGCAGATTTGCCTAATGCAATATGTCATTTAATTTCTTGACTGCTGCTTTCTTGACTCTTGGAAGATCCAAGCAAATATAATCTTTGATATCTTCAATCCTTTCTCCATTTATCATGATGTCATTTATTGACACAATTATGAGGATTTTTGTTTTCTTTACATTGAAGTACAACCCATACTGAAGGCTGTGGTCTTTGATATTTAAGTGTTTTAAATTCTCTTCACTTTCAGTAAGCAAGGTTATATCATCTGCATATCACAGGTTAATGAGTCTTTCTCCAATTCTGTTGACACATTCTTCTTCATATAATCCAGTTTCTTGGATTATTTGCTCAGAAGTTAGATTGAATAACTATGGTAAAAGAATATAAGCCTGGAGAACACCTTTCCTAGTTTTAAACCATTCAATGTTCTATTCAAACAACTGCCTCTTGATCTATGTACAGCTACCTATGAACACAATTAAGTGTTCTGGAACATCCATTTTACACAATGTAATCCATAGCCTGTCATGAATCTATACATTACTCAATTCCAATAATGCTTCAACATTGTTTGTTACAACAGTACCCCACTTTTGCAGTACCAAATCCTGTCTTAGCTGCTTAGTGCTGTTGTAACAGAAATACCACAAGTAGAATGTTTTAACAGTATTTATTTTCTCAACCTTCAGGTTATAAAACCAAATTCAAGGTACCATTTCTAGAGGAATGCTTTCTATCTTTTTTTTTCTGTTCAGCTCTCTTCCCTGGTTTCTTGGAAATCTCTATGTGGTTTGGCACCCATCTTCCCCATTCATGCTTATATGTTTTTTACTCTCAGTTATTTAATCTTTTTAATACATCAAAAAAGATTGACTGAATACACACCCTATTCCAAGGTAGTAAACCTTCAAGAATCAGACCACTACATCCTTCTGCCACAAAGCATCTGGGTGGGTATGAACTGCAGATCTTTTGGTTAGGAACTGAGTTATCTGTTGTATCACCAGGGCTCCTTTAAACATAACAAAGACAACCTATTCCTAAATGGCATTATTATAACCACAGACATTAAACTAATCTTACTGCAGTTACTGGAATCCTGGGATAGTGCTGTAGGATAAGCAGTAGATGGAAAGGTCAATTTGAACTCCATAGTTGGCAGGTCAAACTCACCAGCTGCTTCTTGGAAACCCTATTAGTCAGGGTCACTGAGTTTAACTAACTCGACAATACCTACCAACACAGCAACAACTGGAGTTGAGTCTCTTCCAATTCATAGTCACTCTATAAGCAGAGTAGTACTGTGCCAAAGGGTTTCCAAAACTATAAATCTTTATGGAAGCAGAGATCCTCATCTTTCTCCACCTGAGTAACTAGTGAGTTCAGTTTGCCCACCTTTTCATTAAGAGCCCAACATTTAGCCCAGTGAACCCCAAGGTCCTATTCCCAAATGGGATTACAGTCACAAATATACAGGTTACGATGAAAACACATGGGAGATACAATTCAGTCCAAAATACCAGTTGAGAGAATTCTTTCTTACATCATTCAGTATCATTAAATTGGAATAACTGTACTTTAACTACAAATCTATAAAGGTGAGCAGAGCCACATATAATATTCATGACTGTTGGTTTGTTTGATTCCATTGTTTTGGTTTCTCCTTCATTTTTTTTTTTTTT
>NW_006408584.1:1006034-1022301 GCF_000296735.1 Chrysochloris asiatica
AGATGGATTGGCAAAGTGGCAGCATCAATGGGCTGAAGTATGGCAATGATAGTGAGGTTGGCCCAGGATGGGGCAGTGTTTCATTCTGCTGTGCATAACGTCACTATGAGTCAGTACTGACTCGATGGCACCTAACAACAACAAAAACAAAGGCAGTCAGACATCTTATCATTATATCACCTCTTCAGATTATGCCTTGATCTCTGTATCACAGAGCTCCATTGTTCCAAGGTTGAGCATACATCACTATTTACCTCTATCCCATTTATCCCACACAAACCTGCCTCAGTGTTCCCTTGTCTACCTTGTTCTTCCACCTTTCCCCCTTCTTGTGTATTGCCCTCCCCAACACCCAAACTATGATGTGTCTACCCCCTACCATGTGCTCCCTCCACCTACCCCCACCTTCTGACCCCCTGTCCAGTAACCAAGAAAGAATTTTTTTTTTTTTTTTCCCTTTTGGTATGAGTATCTTTTCTCAAGCTTTTACAATAATGGTCTTAGGCAATATTTGTTCTTTTGTGACTGACTAATTTAACTCAGTATAATGTCCTCAAGGTTCATCCATGTTTTGTGGTGTCTTGCAGCTGCCTTGTTATTCTTTGATATAACATAATATTCCATCTCCCTCATTTTTGCTAACCCTCTACTTTACCAACTATAATGTCCATGCTAGTCAATACCATGTGTCAATTAGGCTAGGTTATGTGTGAATTTTGGAAGTTTATCAGTTTTGTGTGAATTTTGGAAGTTCATCAATTCCCTAGGTATTTTTTGCCTGGACTCATGGAGTTTCATCTTATCAATGCACAGTTTAGGAATCAGCGACAGACTCAGGTGACCGTTAGACAGAATTTTGCACTTCATTTTTTCTGCATGGCTTCCTTCTTACTGGTGCTTTGCTACATAAATTTAATTCTTTAACCCTTCAGAAGTTTTGAATTTGTCTCCTCAATTCTGTAAAACCACTATCATTATTTGGCTTCCTTTTCCTGTGAATCAATCTGGAATGGATTTTGAGGCAGAAAACTCAAAGTCAGGAAGGACCAGTCCCTGGAGAAGGATATCACGTTTGGTAAAATTGAGTGGTAGAGATAAAAAGAAAGACCCTAAACGAGATGGATTGGCACAGTAGCAGCAGCGATGAGATCAAATGTAGCAATGATTGTGAGGTTGGCACAGGACCGGGCAATGTTTCATTCTGTGATGCTCAGGGTCACTATGAGTCAGTATTGACTTGATGTCACCTAACAGCAACAACAAAAGCTGTCAGATTTTTGGAATCCAAAACTTGTGAGTTTGAATGGTATGTATTTTTAAGTCCTCTTAGCTTGAAAAGCATATTGAATTTCAAGACAGATATTGAAATGTTTTTTTGATGATGAATGTTATGCCATTCCTCTTCAATTTGACATTCCTGGCAGAGTAAACCAAAAGAGTTTCTGATTAAACATGACCAATACCAATGCATTTCAGCACACTAATGCCTAGGATGGAGTCCTAGTGTGGCACTGTAGGATAAGCACTGGACTACTAACTGAAAGGTCTGTGGTTCAAATGCACTAGCCACTCTTTGGAAACCCAAGGCTATTATGAGTTGGAACTGACACAATGCACTTTACAACAACAACAAATGTCTAAGGTTTCTATCTTTATGCATTCTACTTCATTTTTGATAATTTCAATTTTTTCTAGACTCATACTTTGTGTATTCCATGTTCCAAAGGATGTTTGCAGCTGTTTCTCCTCATTTTGAGTTGCGCCCCATCAGCAAATGAAAGTACCAAAAGCTTGAATCCATTCACATCATTATGGTATACAGGACTCTGAAGAAGTAGCTCTTCCGTAGTTATATGTTGAGTGCCTTGCAACCTGAGAGCTCATCTTCCAGCACTATATCTGACAATGTTTTGATGCTATTCCTAAGGTTTTCATTTTCGAGTGCTAGACAATGTTCTTCGGTTTTCTTTAACTAAACATTTGGTAATTATCCATCTCTCTTTTTTCTTACTCTATGTTTTAGTCTGAAAGCTCCACTGAAATCTGTCCAACATGAGGGATCCTGCTGGTATTTAAAACACCAGTAGCATATTTTGCAGCATCACAGAAACATGTAAGACACTAAAGTGCAACAAACTGACAATTGAGTGGTGGAACCCAGATATAGAAGTACCCAAAGTAAAACAAACCTACAAGATTGAACATAGAGAACCAGAGATATCAATTTATAGTACAGACAACTATATAACAAAAAGAATAAATAGTGTAGTTACAGAACTCCTAAATGGCAAGGAAGTCAAGCAGATTTAAAACTAGAACAGATTCTTTTAAACTGGGGCAGAAGTTAGTAAAGTATAGGTTAACTTCAAAGGAAATTAAAACACTTTTTCATCTCAAGATAACAAAGAGGAAAGTCATAAAGATTTGGTAAATATTAAAACAACAAAAATTGGTAAGAAAACCCACAAAATGAACTAAGCACAGAAAAGTATGTGGAACAAATACACTGACAGCCCCACAAATAAATAAAAGCAAAAAATGTAGCAATCCATACCCATTGATAACTATATGGAATATAATTGTATTAAATGCACCATTCAAGTGACAGAAAGTAGCAGTGGCAACTATACAAACCCATTACAACAATGATAAGGAAAACCAAATGAAATAGATGCAGATGATATTCCTTGAAGCCTAAGCTTTATGTTTCAATATGGAGATGTGGATTGAATGTTTACTAGGAAAAGAAGCTGAATAGATGTGACCAAAAAAGAAGACAGACTCATGACGTAGCAACTCTAGAGAACAGATATCATATTGGTATTGTAGATACATACCAGTGACTCTTGGACATCAAGATACAATATATTTCTTGTTCCCACATTCCCCTTATCCCCGTGAAGCCTCCACTTTCCCCGTGGTTGAAGTCACACCGTGTTGGGGAGATATCTGGACCAACCCAAGCTCTGGATTTACATGAGCCTTCCTCAAGGCCCTAACTAGAAGAAGCAACTGAACAGACTCGTGGGAGAAGGAAAAAAGGAGACAGGTGATCTCTGCTGTTGAGCCAGGCTCATTGCAGCAGTCTTGAACTTTCACAGGTGGCTTTGAAGGCAGAGGGTGGTTGGTGGCACTGAAGCATGCTGTTTATTGGCAGAGAGAAAGATTCAAATTTTTTTCTTGCATCCCATGTTACCCTAGTTACCAGAGGTTTGGCCAGTTGCCACCTATGTACACTCTCAGCAAAGATTCTGCTCTCTGGGTGAGATGAAGCCACATCAAAGTGAGTTGGGAGCTTGCAGCTCCAATCCAGTCACTTGGGATAAGGTGTGGTCTGCAGAGCTGATTCTGGCCAACTATGGGTTAGTGGGACCTCTTGCTCTCAGCTACCCTCTAGGATGGAAATATCCGGATCCCCCAGCTGCTATGAGGTCTGTACAAACTATTTCTGGATTGTGGGTTGAGGTACCAGTAAACACGTAGGTCTATAGGAATTCCATCTAGGACTGGAAGTGTCACTGTCTCATCCCTGGACCACATACCATGTGAGGTACTTTCCAGACAGTAGAAATCAGAATTTTCTCCTCTCTAGATCTGGCACCTGCTCTGGCTTTTTTCCTTTCATGCCTTTTCTTGGTTTAGTCTTTTTTCCCCTTTTCTCTTTATTTATCTTCCCTTGTTTTTTTTTATCCTTTCTATCCCTGCTTTATTTTATTTTATTTTTTTTTTCCTTCTTGTTTTCTGTTTCTCTTTCCCAACTGCTGATTTCTCTTTTTATCTTTAGTATTCTCTGGTCTCTCTCTTTTACTCACCTCTACCTTTAATTGTGTTTAAATCTATTTCTTTATTTTTATGTTCCCTTTTTTCTCTTCCATGCTTTTTTCCCTCTCCTTTTTTAACCTTTTTGTTTTTTGTATTCTTTTTCTAGCTGATGCCTACTTATTTGTCTTTATTATTTTCTTCTTTTTTTCAGTTGATTGCTTGTTTGTTCATTCTCTTCTCTTGTGTGTATTTTTCCTTCTTGCCTCACAAAATGGAAGACATAAATCATTGCCATTGAGACTAACTGCAACTGTATCCTTTATAGCCACAAGGCAAGAGTTAATACTAGCTGCTATACACCTGCTCAACAGCAACAACCAACAGCAGCCGAATACATCCTAACCTGAATAGCATGAATGGCAAACAGATAATGGTACACATACATCTATCCCCTAATGACATCCACCAGAAGGCAGTTGATAAGTGACTAAAAACATCCCAACATACAGTAATCAATTAAATACAAATACAACAACACTGCAGTATCTCAGACGTAAATTTCTCTTCACATGAAAAAGCAAGACAGAGTGACTCAAACAAGTGAAAAAGAGCTTGAAAGAGTTTTTGATGAAAAAGGGCATTGGAGCTTCCTGAAAAATAATTTAAGAGAATAGTATTTAGATATCGCCAAATGATTGACAGAAAAGTTGAGGACAACAAGGAAGAATTCAAGAAAACAATTCAAGAACATATATATAAACAAAATAAAGGATTGAAGACAATATGCAACCTGTTCATAGAAATCCAGAAGATTAATACTAACATTTTAGAAATGAACAATATATTGAAAGGGCCAAGAAGTAGATTTGAATCAGTGAATCCAGAATTAGTGAGCTTGAATATAAATGCCTCAATACAACAAAGAAACCATCCTTGGCTTTGAGAACCTCTGAATCTGGGAAGCAGAGGAAAGCAGTAGGTAACAGCAGAAGCAAGAACCAATAAATTAGCTAGTCACACATGGTAAGAAACTCACTTCTACCAACTCTGCTCCTCACCCAGCCACATTTTGGGAAACTTGCTTCTTACATCATCCCTGCCTCTCTCCCTGCAACATGGGTTGCCAGCTGCTGTGAACTGGAGTAGTGGTACCAGAAAATGCCTGTTTCCTTAATAACTTCCACAGCTCCTGCCTGTACAAAGAGACTGTTGTTGTTGTTGTTAAGTGCTGTCAAGTCGATTCCGACCCATAATGACCCTGTATAGGGTTTCCAAGGAGCAGCTGGTGAGTTTGAACCACCAACCTTGCAGTTCAAATGAATTTGCAGTCTGATGTATTAGCCCACATCACCACACCAGGACTCCAAATCTACCTTAAAATCAGTAAGGCAGACCTCACCAAGAGTCTATTTGGAATGTACCAACACCTTCTACACCTGCACACTGTTGGCTGCATGCCTACAGCAAATTGCTATGGAAGCCTCATGCAGCGAAGTCTGCCCCCTTATTAAACACTCTACCAGCCTCCCTGTGAACCCCATAACTCAGGCCTCTGAATCAACAGTCAATTCAGATCTGTCTGTTCTCTTTTGGTTGGTACTGAGAATTGCTAACTGAGACTGCTATGTGCTAATACACAGGCGTCTGTAGTAGAGACTTTATCCACAGCCAACATATTACAGTGTGGATTCCAATTGAAACAAGGTAGATCTCCCTGGATTTTCTTTTGGAATGTGACAGCCGCTCCCCTACTCAAATATTTTCACTTGCAAATTTGCTTGAATTGCTCTGTAAGGACCCTACAATAGAGTCTGCTCCTATAGTCAAATCTTTTTGGTTCCAGCACACCTCAGAGCTGTGAAACCAACAGGACTAATCTCCCTGATGGTCAGTTTAGAGTTAAACTGTTCCCTAATTCAAGTTGATGCTAAGGAGTACTGACTGAGGCTGCTGTGTGTTAAGAAGCAGAGGCTTGATTGGAGGCTCCAGTCAGCCAACAATTCTCCAGGGAGATTCTGATAGTCCCAAGAAAGACCTCTATATGGATCTAACCAGAACATGACACCCTTCTCCTCTCTTGGTAATTGTTGTTTGCAGTGCTCTTACGAGGAGTCCTGGTGTGGCGCTATGGATTAATGTGCAGGACAGAAAAGTCGGTGTGATCTACAAAGTCGGTGGTTCAAGTTCACCAGCCTCTCCTCAGAAACCCTATACAGGGGTGCTATGGGTCGGAACTGACTTGACGTCACTTAACAACAATAAAAACATGCTGTTGCAAACTACTACAGAAGGCCCCCATAGTGAAGATTGTCCCTATAGTCAACACTCTACCTGCTGCCCTGTGTACCTCAAGCTCAGGCTTCTGAAACAAACAGGAGAAACTTCCCTGTGAATCAATTTAGTTCTATCTCTTTCCCTTCTAGTAGGCACTGAAGACTGCTGATGAGGCTGCTGTGTGCTAGAAAACAGGCACCTTAAGCGGAAGCTATACCCACGGCCTGGTGTGGTGCTGTGGGTTAATGAACCAGACTGCAAAGCCATTTGAACCCAAGATTGGCAGTTCAAGTTTACCAGCTGTTACTCAGTAACTCTATATAGGGTCACTATGGGTCAGAACCCACTTGATGGCACTTAACAACAGCAACAACACCCATAGCCACCAAACTACAGGATGTGCTCTGATAGAAGCTAGGTAGACCTCCCTGGGTGTCTGTTCTAAATGTGACTGTGCCTCCCGCAACTGGAAAATGTCGTCGCAGGACTGATCATTAATTTCTACAGAAGGTTCCCTACAGTGGAGTCAAGAGGTGGGTTGTCACCTAATTGGAGACTGTTCCCCCAATCACTCAAGAGTCTCCAAGCTTCTGAAACCATCAAGATAGGTTTTTCAGAGCTCCTCCTGGTGAGTGTCAGTCCTTCCTCCTTGTGAAGCAGAGGAAAGTCAGCCTATGTTTCCTTTGAATGCCAATTCAGATATAAACAGCATCCACAGAGGGGTTTACCAGCCCCAAAAGCTGCTTACTGCATGTGGATTTTCCAATTAAAAACATGATTAAGGAAAGGGAGTAATGACCAGAGAGGTGTGGCTGCAGCCCCAGGTGGACAGATTGATTAGTAGACAATAATAACACCTGAGCAGAGATGAGGTTGACTGGTGGACAAAATGACCACAGTGCATTCTCTGGTATGTATGAAGAAATTGAAAGCTGAGAAATTAGATCTGGAACTTTTGAATTCCAACTAAGGAGGAAGAAGTAACAATCACAGAGAAGAAGAGGAAAGCTAAGCAAAGTCTGAAGGCTCTGCCCACTTAAGAGTTTCCTGCAAAAATTAGTGTGGGTGAAAACACCAAATAATGGTGTTTTCACTGAGAAAGTTAACACCTTCAAAAATTCCAATGCCCCAACAACAAAAATTAAAACCACACAAACAACAGAGAAACAGTGGCCCATTTGAATTAATATAAACAAGGGAAAGCAAGTTCACCCAGGAATGACTCAATAATGAAAAATGGAAGAACAGTAGACAACATTAAATGTAATTACCTATTTGTTGTTGCTGTTAGATGCCATCAGCTCAGTTCCTACTCAGAATCACCCTATGGATAACAGAAGAAAACACTGCCCAGTGCTGTCCATCTTCACAACTGTTTCATATGAGCTCACTGTTGCTCTCACATACCTCTTGTTGGGGGTCTTCTTTTTTATTCCTGACTCTCCAATTTACCAACCATGATGTCTTTCTCATGTCCAAAGTATGAGAGACAAAATTTCACCATCCTGGATTCTAAGGAGGAGTCTGGTTTCATTTCTAACAAAACAGATTTGTTTTTCACTCTGGCAGTCCATGGTACTTTAAATATTTTCTCCAACTCCATAATTCAAATGTATTGATTCTTCTCTAATCTTCCTCCATTGAAAACACAATGGCTTGGGTCAGGTGCACCTTTGTATTCAAACTGATATCTTTGCTCTTTGACACATTAAAGAGCTCTTGAGCAGCAGATATGTTTATAGCAATACATCATTTGATATCTTGAATGCTACTTCCATGAGTGTTGATTGTGGATCCAATCAAAATGAAATATATGACAATATCAATATTTTCACCATTAATCATGATGTTATATACTAGTCCAGTGGTGAGGATTTTTGTTTTCTTTAAATTGAGATGCAATCCATACTGAAGATTTAAAAATTTATCTTCATCAGTAAGTATTTTAAGTTATCTTCACTTCCAACAGGCAAAGTCGTATCATCTGTATATTGCAGGTTGCTAATGAGTCTTCCTCCAATTCGAATGTCAACTGCTACTTCACATAACCTAGCTTCTCAGATTGAATGCATATGATGAAAGAATATAACTCTGTTGCACACCTTTCCTGATTTTAAACAATTTGGTATCCTCTTGCTCTGTTAGAACAACTGCCTCTTGATCTATGTACAGGTTCCTCATGAGCACAATTAGGTGTTCTAGAACACCCATTCTTCATAATGTTATCCATAATTTGTCATGATATACAAAGACAAAATCATTTGTATATTCACTACAGCACAAATAAGCATCTTTCTGGTATTGTCTGCTTTCAACCAAGATCCTTCTGACATCAACAATGATATCCTTAGTTTCATGTCCTCTTCTGAATCTGGCTTAAGTTTCTGAAAGATAATAATCTTCAGCAAAATTTCACTTGCATGTGATACTACTAATATCATTCAATGATTTCCACTTTCCATTGAGCCATCTTTCTTTGGAATGGGCACAAATATGTATCTCTTCCAATTGCTTGGCATAGATGTCCAAATGTCTTGGCATAGATGGATGAGTGCCTCCAGTGTTGCATCAGTTTGTTCAAATACTTTAATTTATACTCTTTCAATTTCTGGAGGCTTGTTTTGCACCAATGCTTTCATTGTAGTTTGGAATTCTCCCAAACTACAGTACTTTTGGTTCTGTATTATACACTGCCACTTGAAATGAAATGAACATTAACCTTTTTTCTGTTTTTCTCATTCAGCGACTCTGTATTCCTTCCATCTTCCTTTGAAACTTTTCTGTGTTATTCAACATTTTGCCCATGGTTGTTATTAATTCCCGTCCAGTCATTTCCAACTAATAGAGATCCTATATAGGGTTTCTGAGATGCTGCTGGTGGGTTTGAACTGCCTACCATATAGTTCACAGTCCAGTGCTGATCCTATACCACTACACCAGGAGTCCATTTTTCCTAAAGAATCCTTCAGTATTGTAATGCACAACTTGAATTTTTCATACAGCTTAAGACACACTGATTATGTTCTTCTCTTTTGGTTTTCTAACTCCATATCTTTGCATATTTCATTATAATATTTGGCTTAGTCTTCTCAAGCTGCCCTTTGAAATGGTCTGTTCAGCTCTCTTATCTCCTTATTTCTTCCATTCACTTTAGCATATCAGTTTCTCTGCGGGAGAAAGATGAATGAGGCTTTCTGCTCCCGTGAAGATTTACAGCCTCGGAAACCCTGTGCAGGGTAGCTATGGGTCAGAACCGACTCAATGGCACTTAACAACAACAACATTCTAAAAAGCAAATTTCAGAATCTCGTCTGACATCCATTTTGGTCTTTTCTTTCTTTTTTGTTTTCTTAATGACCTTTTGCATTGTTCATGCATGATGTTCTGTATGTCATTTCATAAATCTTCTGGCCTTTGGTGATTAGTGTCTAATGCCTCAAATCTGTTCTTGAGATGGTCTCTAAATTCAGGTGGAATATATTCAAGGTCATATTTTGAGTCTTATGTACCTGTTTTAATTTTATTCTGCTTGAACCTGAACTCGCATATAAGCAATTGATGGTCTATTCCACAGTCTGCCCTTAGCCTTGTTTTGACTGATCATATTGAACATTTTCACCATCTCCTCCCACATATGTAGTCCATTTGATTTCTGTGTATTCCATCTGTTGACTCCATGTGCATAGGTTGCTTTAAAAAGGTATTTGCAATGAGTACGTCATTCTTGAAAAATCTGTCTTGCAATCTATAGCTTTATTTCTATCACAATTTTCTAACTACTGATCTTTCTTTGTTTCCAATCTTCACATTCCAATCACAAGTAATTATCAATACATCTTGATTGCATGTTTTATCAGTTTCAAACTGATAAAGTTAGTAGAATTATTTAATTTAATCATCACTGGCTTTAATGGTCAGTGTGTATATCTGATTAATAATAGTATTATCTGGTCTTTTTTGTAGGCATATAGACATTATCCTATCACAGATAGCATTGTACTTCAGGACAGGTCTTGAAATGTTCTTCTTATGATAACTGCAATGCCAATTCTCTTGTATTTGTTGTTCCTGGCATACTAAACTATAAGATTTTCAAATTTAAAATGACCGATACTAGTCCATTTCAGCTCACTAGTGCCTACAATATGTTTCTTTATGCATTCCACTTAATTTTTGACAAATCCCAATTTTCCAAGATCCATACTTTGTATAGCCTATGTTCTGGTTATTAATGAATGTTTCCAACAGTTTTTTCTCATTTTGATTCATACCCCATCAACAAGTGAAGGTCCCCAATGCTTTACTCCATTCACTTCATTATGGTCAAGCTTTTACCCAGTTGTATGTTGAGTGCCTTCCAACCTGAGGGGCTCATCTTCCAGCACCATATCTAACAAATTTCCAGTGCTATTCATAATGTTTTCATCTTCTATCACTATACCTTACAATGTTCAGCTGTTGTTCATAAGGTTTTCAGTGTCTAACTATTCAGAAGTGGTCTGCCACTCATTCTTAGTTGTCTTAGACTGCAAGCTCAACTGAAACCTGTCCACTTTAGGTGACCCTGCTTTTATTAAAAATACCTGATCCAAAAACTCCAGCATCACAGGAACGTACAAGTCACCAAATAAAACAAACTAACAGATGGGTAGTGGAATGAAACATAAACAGCTGAAAGAAATAAGGAAAACATCCCAAGAACAAAATGGAGACCTAAATAGAAAGATACTATTGCAACCAAAAAGAATAATAATTGATATAAGAAGCATAATAGGATTTACTACAGATTTAATAAGCTAGATGACAGAACCCATGACTTAAAGGATGCGTATGATAGTGAAGGTTTTGTGTCAGCTTTGACTAGGCCAGGATTCTCAATGGCTTAGCACTTCAAATGTAGTCATCCCTGATGATGAGATCTAATATAATGTAATTGCTTCATGAGGAGATCTACTACAAGTAGTCAATCAACTGAAAGGAAATTTCCTAAGGGGTTTGGTCTGCTTCCATAGGCAAAGCTTGCTTGATTTTTGCTGGGTCTGGATCTAATGACTGGCTAATCATCTGACCTCTGACTCTATGGACTTGAGTCAGTGCCTACTTTATTGCTTGCTGATCCAAGGAGTCGTCACAAGCCCGCCATCTTATCTGCCAACCTTAGATTAACTCACTTCTGCAGTCAGAAGCCTGCCATCTGCCCTGACAAGTTTGGATTCATCAGTCTCTGCAGGTACATGAGTCAGAAAAAAGTCACTAG
Source organism: Chrysochloris asiatica (assembly GCF_000296735.1). NCBI lineage: Eukaryota > Metazoa > Chordata > Mammalia > Afrosoricida > Chrysochloridae > Chrysochloris > Chrysochloris asiatica. The sequence goes on from NW_006408584.1 coordinate 1,017,328, forward strand.
CCTGACACCTGACCCACACACAGCCTTGGAAGGAATTACATGTTGTTAATAGCTGTCAAGTCAATTTCAACTCATAGCAAAGGAACAAGTCTCCAAAATCACATGAAAAAAATCGTAATAATCTTTTGCATAGTAAGGAATAAATGTTGCTGTTGTTTGGTGCCATCGAGTCAGTACCGACTCATAACAACCCTATGCACAACAGAACGAAACACTGCCGCATCCTGGGCTAACTTCACAATTGTTGCCATGCTTGAGCCCATTGATGTTACCACTTGGTAGATCCATCTTGCTGGGGGTCTTCTTCTCCTTCTCTGACCCTCCACCTTACCAAACATGACATCCTTTTCCAGTGATTGGTCCCTCCTGACAATATGTCTGAAGTATATATTAAAGATGAAGTCTGGCCATACTGGCCTCCAAGGAGCACTCTGGTTGTACTTCTCCAACACAGATCTGTTGGTTCTTTTGGTAGCCCATGGTAATTTCAATATTCTCCTCCAACACCGTAATTCAAAAGCATCAGTTCTTTTACACATATAAAAACACTGCATTTTATCACAGAAATAGTATATACTATATATAGAATGTAACAGCTTTCTGCCTCATACCTTGATTGGATGTATGTTTTCCAGTTGTTTCTGACTCATAGCTACTCTGTGTAGGGTTTCTGAGGTTATAAACATTTAAGGGAGCATAAAACTTTGTTTTTATCTCATCCTCATAACTTTAGTAAATCAGTTTTATCAGCATTTAAGTTTTTTCTTAAATACTCTAGAAATTATGGAACTAGACACCAACCTTCAAAATAAAAGATGGAGAGGATTAAATCAGAAATTATTATTTTTCTTATTTGTATTAGATGGTTTAAACAAGATGGTTTCTATGATTTTTCTATTACTAAAATTTTCCAAAAAACTGTAAAATAAATATTCAAATTATATAATACAACATTTAGAGGAAAGGTTCTTAAATATACTCTACATATAATAGACATAAGCCTATATGAAAATATAATAACATAAACTGAGCTATACTCTACACTAAAAATAATATTATTACAAAGGATTCTCAGAACTTATAACAGTTTAGGTAAGAGCTGGTGCTATAAAACCACCTACTATGACTCTCAATGTAAAGAAAACAAAAATTACATCTCAATGTAAAGAAAAAAAAATCCTCACCATTGGAACAATGAACAACGTTCTTATCAACGGAGAAAAGATTGAAGTTGTCAAGGACTTCATTCTTCTTGGATCAACTATCAACACTCATGGAAGTAGCACTCAAGAAATCAAATGACGTATTTCATTAGACAAATCTGCTGCACAAGACCTTTTTAAAGTGATGAAGAGCAAATATGTCAGCTTGAGGACTAAGGTGCACCTGACCCAAGCCAGGGTATTTTCAATAACCTTATATGCATATGAAAGCTTGGACAGTGAATAAGGAAGACTGTAGAAGAGTTGATGCATTTGAGTTATGGTGTTGGAGGAGAATATTGAAAGTGTCATGGACTGTCAAAAGAACCAATAGATCCATTTTGGAAGAAGTGCAGCCAGAGTGCTCCTTGGAGGCTAAGATGGCCAAACTTCGTCTCTCATACTCTGGACATATTGTTAGGAGGGACCAGTTGCTGGAGAAGGATATCATGTTTGGTAAGGTGGAGGGTCAGAGAAAAAAAGGAAGACCCCCAATGTGATGGATTGGCCAAGTGGCAGCATCAATGTACTCAAGCGTGGCAACAGTAGTGAGGTTGGCCCAGGATGGGGCAGTGTTTAGTTCTGCTGTGCATAAGATCACTATGGGTCGGTACTGACTCGATGGTACCTAACAACAACATGCCTCTCAAATTTCAAGGGAAAATTTCTGGTGGTAATAATTTCAGAGGTCACAACAATCAATATGGTAATTGTGTTTTAGTTTTTAATTCTCTCCATCTTTTATTTTTAATGTTGGTGTCTAGTTCCATAATTTCTACAGTATGATCAGAATTGAAAAATTATCCTGAATGATGTTGACATTAAGGAGGGGAAAGATGAGGGGAAAGGAAATAGAAGGGGAGTATAGAGTAGAGAGCATGAGGGAGAGAGAAAAATAATAAAGAGTAAAGATTATTTTATTAGTTCTTTTGGCTCACTTCTGCAGAATCCTAGATTCAGATTATAGATGAAAGGAGGGCAGCTAATTTTTTACTTCAGCTAACCATTTTATAAATTGAGAATCACTTTCCAGGTGTTGCCAAAATCTTCCAATTTATTGAATTCTAACTGTCTAGCAAGCTTGTATAAAATGGAAATAAAACATGAGCATTTTGAAGATGTGAGCTAACTCTTCTTTATAATCATCAGTTTATTATGACAGAAATATGATATGTTCCTGTCAAAAATACTCTGCGGAACTTTGTAATTATAAAAATATGGAAGTGTGGCACAGAGCTAACTCTATGAGCTTGTGTTAGCAGAAGTAAGATTGGCATGGGGATAAATCTATGTTATAATCATATATTTGTTGTTGTTGTTAGGTGCCATCAAGTTGATACTGACTCACAGTGACACTATGCACAATAGATTGAAACTGCCTGCTCCTTGGCCAACCTCACAATTGTTGCCATGCTTGAGCCCATTATTGCTGTCACTTTGCCAATCCATCTCGCTGGGGGTCTTCCTCTTTTCCTCTGACCTTCCACAATACAAAACATGATGTCCTTCTCCAGTGACTGGTCCCTGTTGACAATGTGTCTGAACCATGAGAGATGAAGTTTGGTCATCCTGGTCTCCGAGAAACACTCCAGCTACACCTCTTCCAACACAGATTTGTTTGTTGTTGGGTTTGTTTTTTTTTTTTTGCAACCCATGGCACTTTCAATCATGTATTTACAACTATACGTATGCAACCTAAGAACTATTGTTGTTGTTGTTGTTGCTATGTGCCATGGAGTTGGTTCCAACTCATAGCGACTCTGTACAGGGTTTCCGAAGCTGTAAATCTTTACGGGAGCAGAAAGCTCTTCTTTCTCCCACGGAACAGCTGGTAGTTTCAAACTGCTGACTTTGAGGTTTGCAGCTACACTCATAACCACTCCATTACCAAAGAAATATAAGTACAAATAAATTGTTGGGTACACAGATTTAATAGTATGTAAATAAAAGTAAAATATAAAATTAGGCTATGGATATAACTATAACCAGTGAACAATAACCAGGGGGGAAAAAGTCTTCTTAAAAGAGGTTTGGTTTGAGCAGAAATTTAGAAGAGTAGGAATATGATTTGGAATAACCATTTTAGTGGGAGACCTGAATTTCTTTCACAATTCCAGGGTGGTACAAAGTACTTAGCAACTAACCAAGATTCACCTAGAGGTGCTCTTGCAGTCTACTTGGAAAGATCACAGCTATTGAAAACCTTATGAAGGACATTTCTGCTCTGACACACATGATGACGCAAGTCAATGGCAACTAGTAGTTCTAAATTACTTTTTGAAGACATAGAGGAAAGGAAAACACACAATTAATAAAAACCAAATCCCAACAAAAAACTTGAAGGAAGACTTATCTGCAGTATGCAGATGATACAGCCTTGCTTACCGAGAGCATAGGTGACTTAAAATATATACTTTTGAAGATGAAAGCTTTTGGTATGGGTTGAACCTCAGTGTAAAGGAAACAAAAATTCTCACCATGGGACCAATAAATAACATCAATAAATAAATGGAGAAAAGATTATCAAGTCTTCATTTTGCTCATATTAATCACCAACATTCAGGGAAGCAGAATTCATAAAATAAAACAACATATATCATTAAGCAAACTTGCTGCACAAGACCTCTTTAAAGTGTTGAAGAGCAAAGATGGAAGTCAGTTTGAGGACTGAAAAGAACCTGACCGAAGTCATAGCATTTTCAATAATCTCATATGCATGTGAAAGTTGGACAGTGAATAAGGAAGACTTTAGAAGAATTGATGCCTTTGAGTTGTGATGTTGGAGGAGAATATAAAAAGTACCATGGACTGTCAAACGAACAAACAGATCTGTGTTGGAAGAAATACAGTCAGAATGCTTCTTGGAAGCCAGGATGGCCAGACTTAGTCTCTCATACTTGGGGCATATTACCAGGAGACATGAGTCCCTGCAGAAGGACATCATGCTTGGTAAAATAGAGGGTGAGAAAAAGAGAAAGACTCCCCACTGAATTGGATTGCTACTGTGGCAACAACTGTGGGGACAAGTGTAGCAACAATTGTGAGGTTGGTATAGGACTGGACAGAGTTTATTTCAGTTGTGTATAAGCTTGCTATAAGTTGGTACCAACTGGATGGCACCTAACAACAATAACATTCAAATTCAAATTTATTGCAATTGTATGTCCTTAAAGGGGAGTAAAAAACATTAACAATAAATCTAATCATTATCATGTTGACAAGTGAAGAAAAGTATAGAAAATCAATTATCTACATGTTTATTTCATCTACAAAATATTGATTCACCTGAATGCTAAAGGTTCTTTTGTATCATCTTCCATTTTTCAGTACCAAACACCTTGTAGAGCAAATCTGTTTTGAATAGATTTACTGAGATAGAGAATCACTTAGGGAAAGAAAAAAATGACTATAGGTTGTATTGTTTGTATTTACTTAAAAATAATAAAGGTTTATAAAATATACATTTATAAAATCAGGAATGTACAAAGAAGATAATTCCTAGTGCTCATTGAAAGTTAACTCACAGAAGAAAAACTAGGAGGAAAAGCTAGGACATCTATAGGAAAAAATTATTTTAATAGATATCAAAAAAAAATTAAGACTAGATTGTAACTGTGAAACAAACAAAAAAGAAGAACTGGAAATATTTTTGCTAAGAATGAGTTGGACATGGTGATTGGATTAAAGATGAGACTAGTACCAAAAGCGACAAGAACTGATACTGACAGTCTTGAATATCATGACTTTAAAATAGTGTTGTTGTTGTTGTTGT
>NW_006408584.1:1023401-1026088 GCF_000296735.1 Chrysochloris asiatica
GGACATCAGGAATGATATCTCTCGTTCCATGGCCTTTTGAAGTCTATAAAGACTTCAGTCTTTATACAAGTATAATCTTTGGCATTGCTACTGTGGCCTAGAAAGAAATGTATGAGGGTATTTGTGTTAGAATGTGCATGTAAGACATACTAGGAGCAAAAAGTAAAAATAACTTTGGAATAATACACACTGTCTCTGACAACCGGATAGATCATTGTTCATTTTACTGCATCCTCCAAGTAACAAATTGCAGTATTTTACCATATGTATAATGATAATTCCCATGCTTTCTGAAAACAGATAATTTCCAAGAGCCTTATTGGTAAAATCCCACTGACAAAAATATAAACATTCAGAAACTTTAGGAAACTCCCTCACTGGCTGCCAAATATTTACAAAACAATAAATACATAAAAATAAAAGCTGTATATAACACCTGGAATGATATCATGATTTCATGTTCATAATTGTGTTTACAATGTCCCATCCCTACCCCCACCACCAAAAAAAAAAAAAAAGGAAGTAAACCATTCATTTAAGGGTTTCAAACAATTTGTTCTTCTTAGGAACATTTTTATTCAAAACATCAACATAGTGTGAGAAGTTAGGATACCCACATTTCTACAACACAAATGATTCAAAAATCCCTTCGTAATTCTCAAGAAGGATATGAAGACATGTTATGTATCTGAAATAATGACAAACACATTCAATTATAATGATACCAAGATGTCCCTGCAATATTTTTAACCACAGTCCAAAGATTTATTTCGGAGTAATTTATTTTAAAAATCCTGTAACCATTGGTGGTGGTGGTTATTTGAAATGGAATTGATTCTGCCCTATAATGACCCTGTATATGGTTTCTGAGGCTGTAAATCTTTATGCAAGCAGAAAGCCTCCTCTTTCTCCTGTAGAACAGCTGGTAGTTTCAAACTGCTGACCTTGTGGTTAGCAGCCTGACTGGTAACCACTACACTACCAGAGCTCCTTAGTCCTTGGAAATTACTTTGGGTGAAGACTTTTCTTACATATCAGCTTTAATCCTAAAATACTTGAAATGATAGGTATTTAATCCACCTACAACCTTTGGCTGTTGCTGCAGTGAGTATTGATTGTGGATGCAAGCCATTAAATGAACTCTTTGACAACTTCAATATTTTTTTTTCCATTAATCATGATATTATTTATTGGTCCAACTGTATGAATTTTTCTTTTCTTTGCAAAGGTGCAATTGAAGTGCAATTGAGGAAAGTCTTCATCAGTAAGTATTTTAAATCCACTCTGCTTCCAGCAAACAAGGTTGTATCATTAGCATATCACAGTTTGTTAGTGAGTCTTCTACCAAAACTTATGTCATGTTCTACTTCTTATGAGTCAGTTTGTCAGCTATTTTTACTCAGGATATGAATTTAATAAATATGGTTAAAGAATTTAACCCTTATACACACCTATTCTGATCCTAAAACATTCAGTATGTCCTTGTTCTGTTAAAACAATTGCCTCTTGGTCCTCATGATCAAAATTAAGTGTTCTGAAATACCCACTATTTTCCATGACCTGGGAGTCCTGGTGTGGTGCTGTGAGCTAATGCACCAGACTGCGAAGTTGTTTGTACTGCAACGTCAGTGGTCCAAGCTCATCAGCTGCTCCTTGGAAACCCTATCCAGGATCGCTATGGGTCAGAATCAACTCGATAGCATTTAACAACAACAATAACAGAGTGGAAAGCCTTTGCATAATCAATAAAGCACAAGTAAACATCTCTCTGGTACTCTCTGCTTTCATCCAAGATCCATCAGATGTCAGAAATTATATCCCTCATTCCTCATCCTCTTCTGAATCTGGCTTGAATATGTGGCAGTTCTCTGTCACTTACAGCTGTTCTTGGATTATCTTCAGTAAAGTATTATTTGCATATGAAATTAATGATATTGTTTGATGATTTCTGCATTCTGGTAAATCACCCCCTTTAGAATAGGCAAAAATATGTATCTCTTCCAATACGTTGATCAGGTAACTGTCCTCCAAATTTCTTAGAATAGATGAATGAGTGTCTCCAGTGCTTCAACAGTTTGTTGAAGGATTTCAATTTGTATTCTATCAATCCCTTGTTGTTTGACATTACTTCAGGTCAGCTTTCACTTCTTTCAGTACTATCAATTCTTGACCATATACTAGCTCTTCTAATGGGTGAACAGTGACCATTTCTTTTGGGTACAGTGACTTTGTATATACATTCATTTTTATTTTAATGACTTACGCATCATTCAATATTTTGCCGACAGGAAATTTCAATAGTGCAAATTGAGGATTGGATATTTTCTTTCATTGTTTCAGCTTGAGAAAAGCTGTGTGTGCTTTTCCATTTTTGTTTTCTGACACAAGGTCTTTGCACATTTCATTATACTACTTGACTCTGTCTTTTGAAACTACTTTTTTAAATGTACTGTTCAGCTACCTGACTTTCTCAATTTTTCCATTGTGTTAGCACTTCTACACTGGAGATCAAATCTCAGAGCCTTTCTAACATCCATTTTGTCTTTTCTTTCTTCCCTGCTTTTTAATGTCCTTTGAATTTCTTCCTCTATGATTATCATGTCATCCCACAGCTCTTCTGTTCTTCTGACATTTTTGTCTAATGTATCGAATCTGGTTTTCAGATGGATTTTTCAGGTGGGGTATGT
>NW_006408584.1:1028083-1038648 GCF_000296735.1 Chrysochloris asiatica
AGAGTCTCTTCTGACATCCATTTTGATCTTTTCCTTCTTTCTTGTCTTCTTAATGACTTTTTGCTCTCTTCACATATGATGTTCTTGATGTCATCCCACAACTCTTCTGGTCTTTGGTCTTTAGTTTTTAATGTATCAAATCTGTTCTTCAGATGATCTCTAAATTCAGGTTGATATGTATAGCCATCTTTTAAGTTGTTTAAAAAAGGTATTTGTTGGAGATACCTTATGATCCAGCAATTGCTCTACTTGATGTTTATCCACAAGAAATATGAGCCATAATACAAGTAGATATATGCACACCAATGTTCATGGCAGCATTATTTGCAATAGCAAAAAGATGGATAGAGTCTAAGTGCCCATCAATAGAAGAATGGATAAACAAACTTTAGTACATACACATAATGGAATATTATGCTACCTTGCAGAATAACAAGGAAGCTTCAAGCCACTGCATAACATGGATGTACCTTGAGAAGATTATGCTGAGTGAAATCAGTCAGCCACAAAAGGAAAAATACTACATAGGTTCATTATTGTAAAATATTAAGAAATCCACCAACATATCAAAAAATAGTAATGACCAATTGAGATTCTTACCAAGTATGAAAGGATGGTTCAATATTAGAAAAACAATCAATATAATACACAAAATAGTTAAAAGAATGGAAAAGAACTCCTTGATAATACTGATTGATGTAAATAAAGACATTTGACAGAATACACCATTCTTGATAAAAATACACTTGGGAAATTGCTCAACATAATCAAAGACATATATCTAAAACCAAAGCCAACATTACTCTCAATGTAGAATAATTGAAAGCATCTTTCATTTGCAATAGTCACCTAAAAGATGAAATATTTCAGAATAAATCTAACTAGATAAGCAAAAGACATATACAAAGAAAACTGAAAATGCTACTACAAGAAGCCAAAAGACACCTATATAAATGGAAGTCTACAGTATGTTCATGGACAGGAAGACTTAACATTGTGAGGATGTTAATACTACCCCAAACCATCTACAAGTACAATGTAATTACAATCTGGATTTTAACATCATTCTTACTAGTCCTTTAGAACCAGGAACTTAAAGCTGAGACTTTTACATACATAGGAAGGAAGGAAGCATGGGTCAAATTAAGACGGATCTTAGATCCTATCAAAGATCTTTAATTTTATCCTTAAAAGGGCAAGGGGAGTGAAATGGAAAGATAGCAATAGAGCGGCGGCATGATCATTTTTTAAGTTTCCTGAGTTTAGCATAAAGAAATATACATGGAAAGTCTAGAGACCCAAACTAATGACAAGGAGATCAGTAAGGAGGCTGTCAAAGTGATTAAGATGAGATATGATGGTGACATATAGTTTGCCACAGCAAGTGAAGATGTAGAGAATTTATAAGATTATAGGATATTTAGAAACTAGAGTGATTAATGGATTGGGTATGAGAGATGAACTTTGGCCATACATCTTTAAATGGAGTCCTGGTGTGGTGGTGTGGGTTAATGCATTAGACTGCAAAGCTGTTTGAACTGCAAGGCAGTGGTTCAAGCTCACCAGCTGTTCCCTGGAAGCCCTATACAGGGTCGCTATGGGTCGGAATTGACTCGACAGCTCTTAACAACAGCAACAATCTCCTTTAAAAGTAAAAAAAAAAAAAATTCAGTTAAAAAAACTTTAAACAGAAATAGCCTCAATATATCAGTAATGCTTCATAGGGATAATTGTAGTAGAAACAATTTTGGGCAGTTTCTTCCTTCCCTATATCTGTTATTCTGAGCCTACACCCCTTACTGAGAAACAATTATTTTGTCTCTGTTGGGTATAGATCTTGACTAGCCAACTAACAGCTTAAGATGGTCAAACCCCTTCTTATCCCTAGCAATATGGTTGTTGTCATTATTGTTAATTGTCATAGAGTTGGGTTTCCAAGGAGCAGCTGGTAGGATTGATCCACCAACCTTGCATATCAGGACCATCAATTAGTGTTAGACAATTTGCTGGCACAACAATGTAGAGTATGTGCCTTGCCTAGCACTTGTTATACTATGTAAGCACTTCATGTGAAGTTGAGGTAGGGCATGACATATCCCACAGTAGGTAAGAGCCCAGTCCCAGATGAACCAGAGTATGTGGAACCAAATCAAGAGACCTGGTTCCTACTTTTTTTTAGAACCATAATCACCATTTTCTTGTAATTAACTTTTTGATATTAATATTTTGGACATATTAACATCAGCAATCAGTTCTTGGAGAAAGACATCATTCCTGATAAAGTGGAGGGTCAGCAAAAAAAAAAAAAAAAATCCCCAAAGAAATGGATTGGCACAGTAGTAGCAGCAATGAACTCAAGTGTAAAAATGATTAGAAAGATGGTGCAGAACCAGGCAGTGTTTTGTTCTGTTGTGCATAAGGTCTCTAAGAAGGAACCTACTCGATGGCACCTAACAAGAGTAAAAACCATCTTTGACCCAGCCATACTCAATTTACTAGTTAAGTTTGTAGTCTCAAGATTGTAGCCATTTCAAACTAAGGTTATAGTCATGCAAGGAGTCCAGACTATGTCAAAGGAAGAGGTCATGGGGGCATATAAAATATTAGAGCTGCCAACGAGAAATTTCTACTTTGTTGTACAAGAAATACAACCAACGCAATTCAGTGTGAAGAAAATACAAAAGAAACGAGACCTCCATCCACATTTCAATAAAAAATTATGAGTGTGAAATCTCTCCAGGTGAAGGTGCAACTGGGGGAAAAGTGAGTCCAGGAATCAGGATTAAACATGGGCCACTTATTGACTGAAATCTTGTGACTGAAATCCTGAGAAATGTTGAAGGATACTTTCCTACCTTCTTCAACAATTATAAAGATGCAAGGGACATGCCTAGGGCACATAGCTAAGCAGTCACATCCTAGGACATGACATTAAGAAAGACCACCCTTAAAAATTTCATTTTTTATGGGACTTGCCATTAAAGAAGACCACCCATAAAAATTCTGTATGTACATCTAATCCCCTAGATTGGAACCGACTCGACAGCATTTAGCAACAACAGCAGACATAACTTTAAAAGACAAACCTTCTATTGGGACAAAAGAGAATTCCAGTTCCTGGAAGGAATCTAAATTAGGGTCCATAAGAAACATGCATCCCAGAAATAGTTCAGTCTGCTTCTACCAGAAATTTTGCAATGAAATTCATCTTGAAGAAATGCTACACACACACACTCAGTTAGCCTGGTCCCTCTGAAATGGGTCATGCCCCAATAATCATCACCTATCCCTGGCACTGTGGGTAAATGCGCCAGACTGCAAAGCCATTTGAACTGCAAGGTTAGCAGTTCAAACTCACCAGCTGCTCCTTGGAAACCCTATATAGAGTCTCTATGGGTTGGCACTTAACAACAACAACAACATCTCTATGAATAAACATGATGTCTTTTCCCTACTCAAAACCTTTTAAACCCCAGCAAAGTCTTTATTTAGGGAGATGGGGGTTAAGACTTGTGTTAAGCCTGTCTCTGCCTACAACCGTTTCCTATGAAGAACTTTTGCATGTATGGAAGCTCTGCCTCATCGGACTATTCTTAATCGGTAGAAGTAAGATCCCTCTCTTGAAGGGCAGAGATGTGTTTGGCACTCCCTATAACACTATCTTTTAATATTTGTCCCTCCAAAGATAAGTGCCTCCCTTTTCTGAGGATAGATATGTTGTTTTACCTCAGTAAATGTTAAACATCACAAGCCCCAATGTCCAATAGCATCTAATATATATAAAACACTTACTATACAAGGAGCTCTGGTAGCGTAGTGGTTACGAATCGGGCTGCGAACCTTAAGGTCAGTGGTTCGAAACTACCAGCTGCTCCCTGGAAGAAAGATGAGGCTTTCTGCTCCCATAAAGATTTACAGCCTCGGGTCGCTATGGGTCGGAACCGACTCGACGGCACTTAACAACAACAACAGTATACACTAGTAGTAAGTCCTGGTGTGGCGCTGTGGGCTAATGTGTTAGACTGAAAAGTCGTTTGAACTGTAAGGTTGGTGTTTCATGCTCACCAGTTGCTCCTTGGAAACTCTATACAGGGTCACGCTGGGTCAGAATTGACTCAATGGCACTTAACAACAACATACACTAGAGTTGGAGTCCTGGTGTGGTGCTGTACGTTAATGCGCTGGACTGCAAAGTCAGTTTAAACTGAAAGGTCAGAGATTCAAGTTCACCAGCTGCTCCTCAGAAACCCTACATACAGGGTCACTATGAATGGAACCAATTTGACAGCACTTAACAATAACTACAATACACTAGAGTTGTGTCCTTGTGTAATGCTGTTAAATAAGTTCTGGACTACTAAACACAAAATTAGTGGTTCAAACCCATTACCTTTCTTTGGAAACTGCACAGGATTGTGCTGAGTTGGAAAATGACTGCACAGTACTTAACATAAACAATAAACACTAAAGAAGGAGTCCTGGTGGCCCTGTAGAATAAGCATTGGACTTCTTGTTGCTTTTGTTAAGTGTCTTTGAGTTATTTGTGACTGATAGCTACCCTGTTTAGGGTTTCCAAGGAGCAGCTGGAGGATTTGAAGTGCCTACCTTGTGTTTGCTCCCTGGAAGAAAGATGAGGCTTTCTACTCCCGTAAGGATTTACACCCTCGGAAACCCTGTACAGGGTCGCTATGGGTCGGCTCCGACTCGAAGGCACTTAACAACAACAACCACCTTGTGTTTGCAGTCCAGTGCTCATCCTACAGCTACACACCAGGAGTCCTGCTAACCCGAATGTTGACAGTTAAAACCACCAGCTGCTTCACAGAGGAAAGATGAGACTTTCTAATCCCATAAAGATTTACAGCCTCGGAAACCCTATTCAGTGTGGCTTTGAGTCAGAACTGACTGGTGGCCATAAAGGCATGGGGATGGGGATGAACTAGAGAGGGGCCTGGTGGCACATTGGATTAAACTTGGGCTGTCAATCAAAAGGTTGGAAATTCAAATCTACCAGCCAGGGTAGTCAGTTTCCATAAAGACTGAAAACCTCAGAAACCCTGTGGACACTTCTTTCTGTCCTTTAGAATCAGTACTGAGTTGGAATGGACTCAAGGCAGTGGGTTTTGATTTTCATTATGCACTAGATTTTATTTTTCACATAGCTGTGCAACCCTACTATGTAAGTATCATTTTCTAAATAGTTAAAGCAAAATCTAAGTTCTTTTCTCAATAAGCTGTTTGAATACAAAGCTTGACTTCTTAACCACTTTGCTAAAGGTCCTCCCACAGAGGAGTTTCTCAAAACTAGCAAAAAAATTTGAAGAATGTAATCAGTCACTGCATTATGCACGTACAAGTTGTTGAATTGATATGTTTTACTGTGTAAGTTTTCAATAACAATAGAAAGTTGTTGTTGTTGTTGTTGTGAAGTGCCATTAAGTCTGCTCCAACCCATAGCGACCCTGCATAGGCTTTCCAAGGACCATCTGGTGAGCTTGAACCGCCGCCTTGCAGTTCAAATGGCTTTACAGTCTTGTGCGGTAACCCACAGCGCCACACCAGAACTCCACAGTATCAGTAAGAAAATACAACATAGGACCATTTTTTTCTAACTTCATTATAATAAAATAATGAGTACTGACATTTTTTTCTCTGTAGTATTCCTTAGTGTAGTGGCATTGGAAATAAAAATAGTTATGTACATACTGTTGTTGTTAAGTGCATTCAAGTTGGTTCTAAGTCATAGCAACCCTGCATAGGGTTTTCAAGGAGTGATTGCAAAGCTTGAACTGCCAACTTTGTGGTTAGTGGTCCATGCTTATCCTATAGAACCACACCAGGATTCTAGGGGCCTTCAAAATATTTGCAAGAAAACGGGATGATAAGATAATGGACATTTTCCAAAAGCTGAATGAAAAGATAATGGATGTTTTCCAAGAACTTTTTGAAACTCCTTCATACATTAATAAAAACTAGGAAAGAGTTTTGTTTCTTTAAAGTGAGTAATACAGACTTTTAAAAAAAAATTTTTTTTTCAATTATACTTGCACTGTGTTTATTGAAGGAAGCCACAGTGGCTAAGTGATTCAGCTGTTAACTGAGAGGTTGGTGGTTGAAACCCACCAGCCAATGCCTCTGTAGGAAAAAACATGAGGCAGCCTGCTTCCATAAAGATGTGTAGCCTTGGACATACTATGAGGCAGTGTGACTCTCTCCTTATACAGTTGCTCTGAGTTGTAATCATCAGCAATGAGATTGGTTAGGTTTGCTATTTATTTAAATTTGTAGAAATGTAAAATGTCTATCAAATCTGTACTCATATAACTATAAAACTAAAATTGATTCATAAATTTAAAAACTGTATTAATGGCATTCATTTACTATGACAGTTTTCCGTAAATAAATTCTATTAATGTGAATATCATACTGTATAACATGCAACAGTTCTTTTGAATGAAACAAGCCTATGCTTGAGTGTTACATGAATTATTCAATTCTACCATAATCTCTGTTTTCATTTCACTAAAGTTCACACATATCATCATACCATTTGACATTTGCTTGGCATGAGGATTGCATCATTTAAATACTAAGCCTCTCTTTTGTTTTCTCTTTAGTTTTGACAATTAAAACAGTCACCTATGTTGCAGGATCTCTGCTAAACTAGTTCAGCCGGATCTCCCTATACTAAGCATTTCTTATAAAACTACCTCTTCCACATGGTGCTAGTTTACATTTTTCTTTCCAAATTGAAAATAATTTCTGTTGACATGGTCAATTAGGACAGCCAATAACAATCAAGCCTTTATTCATTTGCTGTGACAGTAAAAGTCAGAAGCAAAAATAGGCAGGAGATCTCCAGGGTTCCATTTTCTCCACAGAACTGCATCGGGTAAGGTCCGATATTATGCAGTACTGATGGGGGAATGGTCTTACTGCCAAGGAGCTTCAAACACAAGATGTCTGCCTTTTTATGAACATGTGTAGCAGAGGGAAAGGCTGCAAGTAGGAAAGTCCTGAGTCAAAGTAGAGGAAAATAATTAAACAAGGGTCCTTGTTAAGGAGGCCTCAAAATGAAGGCACTTGAGCTAGAAAGAAAGCTAAGCATATGAATGAGTATGGCGGATCTGAGAACAACCAGAGTCTTTGACTGCCACTTCCTCCAAAAGACTGAAATTCATCCACGATACAAAAAAGCCTGGTGTGAGAAGAGTGCCTTCTCCCTATGTGTAGGCAAAATCTGGTAGTTGCCTCTGGATTTGTCATGTTGTTTCCACAAAGGCCATGTCCATGAATTTCACAAAGATATCCCCTTCACCAGCATGAAATAAATTCAACTTTAATATATTTAACATGGATGATGTATCTCTAAAGTTGGGCCAGTAACAGATAATATATATTCATAGAGAAAGATAACATTGGTTATCTGGTGCAAAATATTACAAGGAATAGAGAAGGAAAATGAATAGAAGAAGTTACATAGTGGTGGTTGTGGTGTGCCATGGAGTCATTTCCAACTCATGGCAACCCTGTGTAGGGTTTCTGAGGCTATAAATCTTTACAGGAGCAGAAAGCCTCATCTGTTTCCCGCAGAGTGGCTGGTACTTTCAAACTGCTGAACTTGAAGTTAGCAGCCTGACTCATAACAACTGTTCTACCAGAACTATTTAAAAGAAGTTAGAGAAGACTACAAAAATAAGTAAATTTGTTTATTAAAAGGAGAATTTAGCTATATATCTATGAGTAGGTTATATGTAGCTATATATCTATGACTAGGGTTCTAGTTCATACATGCATGAGGCCAGGATATCCAGACTTTGTCTTTCATACTTCAAATATATTGTCAGGAGGGACCAGTCGCTGGAGAAGGATATCATGTTTGCTAAGGTGGAGGGTCAGAGAAAAAGAGGAAGACCCCAGTGAGACAGATTGTCATAGTGGCAGCAGTGATGGGTTCAAGTGTGGCAACAATTGTGAGGTTGGCCCAGGACCATGCAATATTTCATTCTGTTCTTATGGGTTGCTATGAGATGTTACCAACTTGATGGCATCTACCAACAATAACAATTCTAAACAAATATGTTTAGACATGTATCTGCAATCAGTGGGTGACTGCAGAGATGTTCTGTCAGTAATACACTCGTGTAAGTCTCATTAAAGTGTTATTTTTGAAAAAAAACAATTTTTGTATCTTGGCAAAAAAACGATTTTGAGGTTAAGGTCAATGTTAAATTTTTTAACAATTCAACTAGACACTTTCCAAAATCATTGAAGCTTTGCAGCAAGTTTATAGGTATCTTGCTCCATGTAAATAATAGTATTCACATGAATCAAACATTTTAAGGAAAGTATAGAAGATCTCAAAGACAAACTCAAGGCAGAGAGGCAAGCTCAGAAGGTTATGGCAACTGTTTTGAAGATCCTAGAGGGATAATGATAGGATACAAGATAATCACAGGGGCTTTTTATGAAGAAGTTTTAAAGAAATTGAAAAATTGCATTATGAAAAAAAGGCTAGGGAAGTTGCTTCAAAGAATTCTTCCCCCATCCCCACAATGTACCTACTCATTCTGTGAGGATAGCAAAAGCTATACTGCAAGAATTTCCTTAGGAAACCTTATTCCATCCTCCTTACAGCATTGATCTTCTCCCTTCAAATTGCTCTTCATTCCCCAAACTCAAAGAACACCAAACAGGAAGACAATTTATGCCCATCAAGGACGTCAAAAGTGCCATTTTAGAATGGTGCAAGTCAAATAACACAGATTAGAGAAATTGAAATGCCACCTTCACAAGTGTATAAACCTAGATGGAGGCTATGTTAAGAAACAATAAATAACATTCATATATTAATGCTTCCATTTAATACAGGTTTCTATGATTTTATGACATTTTTTACTTACACACACACACACACACACACACACACATAAATATATATATATATATATCTTTTGTCCATTTATCTTGATGTTGTTTATTGGTCCTGTGATGAGGAATTTTGCAAACAAAACAAAAATCCTCACCACAGGACCAATAAACAACATCAAGATAAATGGACAAAAGCTTGAAGTAAAAGATTTCATTTTGCTTGGATCAACCATCAAAACTTGTGGAAGTAGCAGTGAAGAAATCAAATCATTTACTGCACTAAGCAAATTTGCTGCACAAGACCTCTTAAAAGTGCTTAAGAGCAAAGATGTCAGTTTAAGGACTAAGGTGCATCTGACCCAAGCTATAGTATTTTCAATATTCTCATTCGCATGTGAAAGTTGGACAGTGAATAAGGAAAATCATAGAAGAACTGATACATTTGAATAATGGTGTTGGAGGAGAATACTAAGAGTACCCTGGACTGCCAAAAGAACAAACCAATCTGCGTTGGAAAAAGTACAGTCGAATGTTCCTTGGAAGCCAGGATGGCCAAACTTTGTCTCTCATATTTCGGACACATTATCAGGAGGGACCAGTCTCTGAAAAGGATATCATCATGTCTGAGAAAGTGGAGAGTCAGAAAAAAAGAGCAAGACCCCCCAGTGGCAGCAGCGATGGGCTCAAATGTAACTACAACTGTGAGGACCAGTCAGTGTTTTGTTCTGTTGTACATAAGTTTGCTATGAGTCAGTACTGACTTGATGGCACCTAACTACAACAAAAACAATGTTTGGACTCCTGGTGTGGTGCTGTAGGATCAGCTCTGGACTGCAAACCACAAGATCGGCAGTTCAAACCCACCAGTTGCACCTTGGGAGCCCTATACAGGGTCACTTTGAGTCAGCATCAACTAGATGCATTTAACAACAACAACAACATACATATATATGGAGTTCTGATGTGGTGCCATAGGCTAAGCACTGGACCACAAGGTTGGTTTGAACCACAAAGTTGTTGTTTCAAACTGACCAGTCACTCCTGCAAAACCCTTTATCAGGTTGCAATGAGTCAGAGCCCACTCAATGGCACTTAACAACAACAACATATACATGTACGGAGTCTTGGTGTGACACTGTAGGATAAGCATTGAATTGTTAACTGTAATGTTGGCAGATTTAAACCTGCCAGCTGCTCCTCTGAAATCCTATACAGAGTTGCTGTGAGTGGAACTGACTCCACAGCACTTAACAACAACATAGTGAAAGAACCATAAACTTATTAAACTAAAAAATCTTTAAAAAAACTATAACTTAAACAAAAAGGATACCTCATTAAAAGTTCAAAAATTAAATTTCTTAACTCAACTTAAAAACCTTTAGATTATTCCTAAAACCATTCAAATGAATATTTTTGCTCAGGCAACTGCAATTCTGAAAGAGCTAAAAATTAAACTTCAAAAGTATTTTGTAAGTTGTGAAATTGTAGTATCAGCTGACTTTCCAGCTTTAATAAGTCTCATAATGATAGTCATGGCTTACATTGAGAACATATCAAATGCAAGACACTGTTCTAACTGCAATTGTCTCTCCCATTTCAAAGATTAGAAAACTGAGGTACAGAGTGGTTAAATTTTCATAGGTTAGGAGCTCTGGTAGCGTAGTGGTTACGAATCGGGCTGCGAACCTTAAGGT
>NW_006408584.1:1038983-1040293 GCF_000296735.1 Chrysochloris asiatica
AGCTAGTGGATTTGAACAGCCAACCTTGCAATTCAAACTGACATCATAGTCGAGTGCATTATCCTGCAGTGCCATAGCACATTGGTCAGGATTAAATAAACTCAAGAGAATTAAAATAGAGATACAAAAGACTTCAAAAAGTTCATGGGAAAAATAAAATTAAGAGAATTCAAAATAAAAATTTTGAAATAAACTTTATATCTCCACATCATTGTTGTTTTTAAGTGCCATTGAGTTGGTTCTGACTCATAAATGCCATCAAACCAAGATACTTTGTAAGTGATGATATCAGCTATTTAATCCATCCTTGAAGAACTGAGGATTATGGGAATTTAACCATGTCAATTTAGTCTTTTTTCTTTACACTAACAAATGAAGAAAAATGTGTGCCCTTTAAAAAAATGTTGAAGACTAGAAAACAAATAGAAATCAGAAGGAGTTAAACAGGCCTGTAAGGTGGATGCTAAACAATTTCCCATTGAAAATCTCATAAAATTACCTTTGTTTGATAAGAGGCATGAACAGAAGCATTGTCATGGTGAAGAAAGACTCTCTAGTGAAGTTTTCTTGGGCATTTTTCTGCTAAAGCTTTGGCTTTCACATTCTCATAAGTAGAGAGTTCTTTGGTCTTCCAGAAAGTCAACAAGCAAAATTCCTTGAACATCCAAAAAACAGTTGCATTGATCTTTACTCTTGAGTGGTCCACTTTTGCTTTCACTGGACCACTTTCACCTTTTGGTAGCCATCGTTTTGATTGTGTTTTGTCTTTGAGATGGTACTGGCAATGGTATGTTTCATGTCCAGTTCCTATTATTCCAAGAAGGGCTTCAGGATTTTTATCCTACTTACTTAAAATTTCCATTATTTAAAACTGATCTGATCACAACATTTTTGGCACCCAATGAACAGAAAGTTTGCTCAGTTTCAGTTACAATTGTGTAGGCTAAACAAATTTGCATGTCTGTGGTATTCGCTATTCTCTGTGTTGTTAATTGCCAGTCTTCTTCAATTAGGGCAAGAACAAGGTTAATTTTTCACTCTCAAATTCATGTGAATGGTCTGCTGCTGAGGGTTTCATCTTCAACATTGTCTCCTTCCTACTTCAAATAAGTTATTCATTTGCTAACTGTTACTTTCTTTAAGCATTGTCTCCATGTTGTTGTTGTTGTTGTCAGGTGCCATCAAGTCAGAACCAACTCATAACGACCCCATGCACAGCAGAACAAAACAATGTCCAATCCTGGACCAACCTCACTACATCTGCCACACTTGACACCATCAATGATGCCACCTGGCCAATCCATCTCGTT
>NW_006408584.1:1044568-1059817 GCF_000296735.1 Chrysochloris asiatica
GCCAATCAGACTACCATTTTTGCTTTTGATTTTCCCTGCTGGTCTTTCTTTCAAGAGGGATCTTCTGTTCCTCTAGCCACTCCAGGATGGTCTGCATGTTCTTCCAAGGGGGAATGTCCCACTTCACAAGGTTGTCATCATGCCACCTAAGGTCCTATATACTACAAAGTCTCTGCAAGAAGCCTATTTCACTGGGAAAGTTCTAGAACACCTTTTAGGTATTCCAATCAGTTATAGGCTGAATTTGGGCCTGCGGGTTATCTGTAATCCTATTCCCGATATTCCTTTCTATACTACTCAAGTGTCTATTTTACAATAGTAGGCAAGGGAAGCCAACATTTATGTGACAGTCAAGAATCTTAACATTATTTCTCCTCTTTTACCCATCCAGACTATGTCTCAATCCCTGTATCAGAGCCCTGTTGTTCCAAGGTTCAGCATACATCATTATTTACCTGTGTCCCATTTAGTCCATATAAACCTGCCTAAGTGTTTCCCTATCTACCTTTTCATTCTACCCCATCCTCTTTTTTGTGTACTGCCCTCCAAAACTATGCTATGTCTAATTATGCCCTCCAAAACTATGCTATGTCTAATTATGCTATGCCCCCCTAATTATGCTATGTCTATCCAGTTATCTGTATTCTACTGTTTCCTTCCTCCCACCCCGATAGCCAACAAATAATTTTTTTTTTCTTCATTTTAGTATGGGTATCTTTTCTTAAGCTTCATATTTTTAATGTTTCCATGTTCTTCTTGGATTTTCATTTTCTTGGTATGTTGTGAAGTACTGGTTTTCTTTGAAGTTACCCTATATTCTATTAACTTTCCTCCATTTAAAAGGCTATTTTACCCTTCAATCTACCTGACCTCTTCATCACCTGGATCTCTGTTCCTATGTTTTTATCTTCTTTCACATTGTAATTGTTTTGATCATAGACTGACCTCCCAGTTCTTCTGAATTCATTCTTGTAGTTATATTCTGTTCTGGACTCTTCTACCTGTCAACTGAGTTCCCAGTGGTGTTGCAACATATGTCAATCTCTGGTTGTTGTCTGCTTTTGTTGATTCTCAGTCCAAAGAACTCTTTTAGGATGTTTTGAAGCCCTGGGTTGGCTTTGACAAAATCCCTTAGCTTCTGTTTATCCTGGAATGTTTTTATTACACCATTATATTTGATTGACAGCTTTTCTGGGTAGACAATTCTTGGTTGGCAGGTTTTTTTGTTTTTGTTTTTTTATTTCAGGGTTTTATATGGTTACAAATCAGGATGCTAAACTCAGGGACAGAAGTTCATAACTACCAGCAGTTCCACAGGAGAAAGATGAAGCTTTCTTCTCCCATAATGATTTACAGCCCCAAAAACCCTGTACAGGGTTGCTATGAGTCGGAACCGACTCGATAGCATATAACCACTACCACCACCCCATTGCCCTGTTGCCTGCATGGTTTCTGCTGAAAGATCAGAGCTTAATCTGATTTGCTTGCCTTTGTAAGTAACACTTCTCTTTTCCCTAGCTGCTTTCAAAAGTCTCTCCTTATCTTTCCTTTTGGAGAACTTGATTATGATATTTCCTGGTGATTTTCTTTCAGGGTCTATCCTTCTGGGAGTTAGTTGAGCTTCTTGAATGTTTATCTTTTTTTTTTTTTTTTCAGGCTGTTAAGGAAATTTTCTTCCAGCAGTCTTCAACTATCCCCTCTGCGATCTTTCTGTGCTTCTTCATTTTTGGGAATGCTAATAATTCTCAAGTTAGTCCTTTTCATGTTGTCCCACATGAATCTTAGACTTTCTTCAGATCTTTGTATCCCTTTTTCTGCTTGCTTTTCTATCTCAGCAGTATTGAGAGATTTGTCTTCCAGCTTGCTAGTTCTGGCTTCCATCTCTTTAGTTCTACTCCTTTGCCCTTTCAGTATTGTCCATTTCTGATATTTTATTGTCAATCATTTGGAACTCTTTTTCAGGTTTTGAATTGTTTCCAATGCTATTTCTATTTTATCTGAATGTTACTGTAGTTGTTTCCTGACTTCTTCCTTAGTTTTCTAAAGCCCTCTGTGGAGCATTTGTATGCATCTCAGTGTCATTCTCCTGAATTTCTTCTCAGGCAGTTACAAAGCCTGCTCTCCTTCCAATGGGAAGTCTAGCTTTCCCTGCAATTCATTTGTTTCAGTTACTTTTTCTTGTTTCTAGATATGTGCCAAATTCTTCAACTGTCCCTTTGGGCATCTTTAATAATTAGATGTGTTTTCAATAATTAGATAAATGTATATTGATGTATTATTAAGCTTCTGATTGTCTCTAAGTAGCTGTGATCAGGAGATGGACTTCCACTTTTCTTATTACTCAACTCAAAGTAACAGTAACAGGTGTTGGCTAGCTATCTGTTGTATAACAGCGGGTATTGGCTCTTGCCTGGGTGGTGGGATTTTATATGGTGTGATTATAGCTTGGCTGTATGATTCTTAAGGAGCTCTGGTAGCATAGTGGTTACGAGTCAGATTGCCAGCCTCAAGGTCAGCAGTTCGGAACTACCAGCAGTTCCATGGGAGAAAGATGAGGCGTTCTGCTCCCATAAAGATTTGCAGCCTCAGAAACCCTGTGCAGGGTCACCATGAGTTGGAACCGATTCCACAGTACTTAACAACAACAACATATGATTCTTGGGTAACATAGGGAGAGAAAGAGCCCCCTCCCAAGGTAATAGTAAAACAAATAAATAAATAAATAAAACCACAACAGGAAAAACAAAACAAAAACAGATTAGATACTACAGTCTATAATCGCAAAAAAAAAAAAAAGAACAACTGTAGCAAAATATGAGTATGGCTCTAACATGTTCACTCAGCCAGCTGGAGGCATTCTGGGAGACCATTCTCTTTTAAGCAGTCACCACAGTTTTATGACTATATGATATTTACAAGAGACTTAGTTTCCTTTTTGTTTTCTTATATTCTATGCCTTTAGGCATTCATATTATCTTGAAAATAGATTTTCAAGGAATTGTATGAACAAAAATAATTTCACTTTACTAAAAGAACTCAAAAGCCAGATCTTTAAAGTCTTTACATCCAAGAGTTCTTGGCAGTTAAGTAAATGGTACTGCCTAGATATTAATCTCTTCAAACTCCAAATGTTGTTGTTGCTAAGTGCCATTGAGTTGGTTCCAACCCATAGTGATCCTGTATAGGGTTTCCAAGGAGTGACTGGTGGGTTTGAACAACTAACATTGTAGTTAGCAGTCCAGTGCTGATCCTACAGCAAAACACCAGTATGCCATAAATGTATAGCATATATGTATATATTAATTTTTATATATGTTGTTCATTGTTGATGAGTGCCGTCAAGTCAGTTCAGACTCACAGCGACCCTGCACAAGGTTTCCAAGGAAGGGCTGGTGAGATTGAACTGCTGGACCAGGAAGCTGGACTTGCAGCTCGAACCAACCTTGCAGTCCAGCGTATTAACCCACAACACCACAGCAGCACATACTCTCTCTTTCTCTCTCTCTCTCTCTATATATATATAGATAGATAGATAGATAGATAGATAGATAGATAGATACACACACACACACACACACACACACATATATATTGTTGTTGTTAAGTGCTGTCAAGTTGATTCTGACCCATAGCTACCCTGTATAGGGTTTCCAAGGAGCAGCTGGTGAGCCTGAACCTCTTACCTTGCAGTTCAAATGGCTTTGCAGTCTGGCTCATTAACCCACAGTGCCACACCAGGATATATATATATACATATATTGTTGTTGTTGTTGAGTGCCATTGAGTTGGTTCTGACCCATAGAAACCCTGTATAGGGTTTCCAAGGAGCTGCTGGTGAGCTTGAACCACCAACCTTGTGGTTCAAACCAACTTTGCAGTCCAACATATTAACCCACAGCGCCACGCCAGTACTCTGTATATGGTGGTGGTGGTTATGTGCCGTGGAGTCGGTTCCAACTTATAGCAACCCTGTACAGGGTTTATAAGGCTGTAAATCTTTTCAGGAGCAGAAAGCCTCATCTTTCTCCCAGAGAACATCTGGTAGTTTTGAACTGCTGACCTTATGGTTCACAGTCCTATTCATAACCGCTATGCTACCAGTTTCAAGCTCATCTACTGCTCCTTGCATACCCTATGCAGGTCGAATGCTGTCGATTTGGTTTCAACCCATAGTGAACCTGCATAGGGTGTGCAAGGAGCAGCAGATGAGCTTGAACCACTGACCTTGTATTTGTTGTTCTTACATGCCTTGAAATTGGTTCTAACTCATAGGCTTTAAATCTTCATGAGACCAGGCTGGCCAAACCACCATTCTTGTGGTTCGCCGTCTAGTGTTTATCCTATGGAGTCACCACATTCCCCATACTTGATAACTTTAAGGTTGACAGTTCAAACCCACCAGCCACTCCTCAGATACTCTATATAGGGTTGCTGTGAGTCACAATCTACTCGACTACACTTAACAACATTCATGTTTACATATATATGTGTATATAGATACATATATGCACACACAAATACACACTGGTAGTTTAGTGGATACATTTCAGGCTGCTAACCTGGTGCTAACCAGGTGCTAACCTGGACCTAACCTGTCAGGTCAGCAGTTTGAAAAGACCAGCCATTCCATGGGAGATAGAGGTCGCTATGGGTCGGAACCGACTCGACCTCGACGGCACTTAACAACAACAACAACAATATACTCCTGTAAAGATTTACAACCTTGGAAACTCTATGCAGAATCACTGACTCATAACCATGGCAAATCAACACACACACACATATTCAAAGGTGAGTAAAAATTATGTACATTCTGGCTTTAGAATTTATTTTAATCAACTTTTAGAAAAGATAAATGCATCATTTTTCAACATAATCTGCTTGCTTTTCAATAAACTGTGTCCATCTGTCAACAAGCTTCTGTATTTCCATATTTTAAAATGTTTTAGGCTGAGCTGTGAGCCTGGAATACACCACTGTTCACTTCTTCATAAGAAATGAATCTTTATACTCAAAGGGATGCTTTTGGGTGACCAAACAGAATAAAGTCTGATGTGACAAGATCAGGACTATAGGGAAGATGCTTTAGCATCTGAAAACAAAGTTTTTGCAGAGTAAACAGTGCAGAGAGAGGTGTGTGAATGTGCATTGTGATGCAAGGACTGCCTTGAATAGCAGTCCTTTGCATTTAATCAGAAGTTTAGGCTTCAGAACCTCATTGTAAGGTGCACTGTTGATCGTTGAATCTTTATATAGATATATATTTTCAATACTGACCTGGGAGGATCCCAGAAAACTTGAAGCATCAATTTTCCATCTAATAATTGACTTTTGAACTTTTTCTTGATCAGAGATTGAAGATGTTTCCATTCCATAATCTGCCACTTACTCTCGTGATGAATGTATATATCATCACCAGGAACAATTATTTTTAAGAAACTTTGACCTTCCTTTGAGTATTGATCCAAATATTGTTGCAGGTATCCAAAGGCTTTTGTTAATGCTCTTCCATAAGTTATTTCAGTTGTCATTTCACACACACTTTTCAAAACTCAAGTCTGTCATGGATTAATTCATAGGCAAACTATGGCTGATTTGCAAATTATTTGCCATATAATCCGTTGTCACTCTTTCATTTGACAGAATCATTTCACAGGTATGCTCAATAGCTGTAGACGTGGACAAGCATTTTAGTATAACCAGAATGCGTATACTTTTTTACTTACTTGGTGGTGGTGCTGTGTGGGTTAATGCGCTCAACTGCAAGATCAGTTTGAACTACAAAGTCAGCGATTGAAACTGCTCCTTGGAAACCCTAAACAAGGTCAGAAACCCTAAACACGGTCACTATGAGTAGGAACCGACTCGATGACACTTAACAACAACACATATTTGTGTATATATGTAAACTTATGAATATATAAATTAATCCATAAGGCTATTCGATTTTAAACAAAACTTTACAAAGGTTTTTTTCTTTGGAAATAATTCTTTTGCTTTTAAGCTAAAGTAAGCAAACAACAGACCTATATATTTCTTAAATGTTATGACAAAATTTAGACAAATTTACTTTTTGCAATACTGCTAACATGATCCAACAACAGTGCAAAAAATTTATGCAGTAATAATTTTACTCATTACAATGTTTTAATTTTTGAAGTATTAAATTTTCTATTATAATACCTGTCTTATTTAATCTAGTAATAGGTACACCTACCTCATATTCTTTATCAGTCTACTTACATAGCAATGTTGTTGTTATTGTTTTTAGGTACCATCTAGTCAATTCCAGTTCATATCAACCCATGAACATTACCTGCTCTTGTGCAATCCTCAATATTGCTGATACGCTTGAGTCCAATGCTACTGCCACTGTGTTGATTCATCTCACTGGGGGTCTTCCCCTTTTTCACTAACCCTCCACTTTGCCAAGCTTGATGTCCTTCTCCAGGGACTGGTCATTCCTGAGCACGTGTCCAAAGTATGAAAGGTGAAGTCTTTCTATCCTGACTTCAAAACAATATTCTTCCAACACAGATTTTTTTCAGTCTTCTGGCAATTTTTATATTCTTCTCCAATTCTACTGTGTTCCTTTTTCATAGTCCAACATTCACATGCATATGAAGCAAAAGAAAATATCATGGCTTAGGAGAGGCACACCTTGATCCTCAGACTGATAGCTTTGGTCTTGAATATTTTAAGGAGATATGTACAACAGACTTACCTAATACAATATGTCATTTGATTTTGACTGATGTATCTATGAGTGTTGACTGTGGATCCCAGCAAAATGAAGCCTTGACAACTTCAATCTTTTCTCCATTTATCATGAAGATGAATGCTTCAACATTCCTCTTAAATGTGTCATTCCCTGCATAGTAATCCAAATGTTTTTCAGATTCAAAATGGCCAATACCTGTTCAATTTAGCTCACTAATTGCTATGATGTTGATCTTTTCATGTTCATTTAATTTTTGACAACTGTGGGATAATGTGTTGGACTGCAAGGTCACTTTGAACTGCACGGTTGGTGGTTCAAGTTCACCAGCTACTCCTCAGAAACAGGGTCGCTATGACTCGGTATCAACTCTATGGTACTTAACAACAACAACAATTTTCTTAGATTCATGCTTCATACATTCCATGTTCCAGTTATTAATGGATGTTCACAGCTGCCTCTCACCATTTTGAGTTGTGCCCCAACAGCAAATGAATGCCCTGAAAACTTTACTCTACTTGCATCATATGATCAACTCTAATTTGAGGAGGCAACTCTTCCCCACACTTATTTTGAATCCCTTCTAACCTGGGGAGATCATCTTCTAGCACTATATCTGACAAATTTCTACTTTTATTTATAATGCTTTCAGTGGCTAAGCATTCAGAGTGTTCTGCCTATCCTTCTTCAGAGTCTGTTTTAATCTGGAAGTTCAGCCAAAATATGTCAACAATTAGAGATCCTGCAGGTATTTCAAATATCAGTGGCATAGATTTTAGCATCACTACAATATGCAAGCCACCACAGTAGAACAAACTAACAGGTCACTTAAATAATTAAATAACAATATTTACCAGAAATTTAGCATCCACATATGTCAAGGGTCTTACTTACTGATCTTAAGAAAACCCTGTATGTTTTCTCAATTCTTTATCTATTTATAAATAAAAACCTGAGTCTCACAGAGGTTAAATAACATATCTAACATCACACAGATTGTAAGTAGCAGAAAAGGTTAAAACTCTGGTAACTGAATTATCTACTCAAGATCCACAGTAGCCAACAAAAGCATGACTCACACCGTCAGTGGATGGAATAACTCTTTAGTAATATAAAGAAGAAGCAGAACAAAATAACCTTCAAAAATTGGCACAGGCCTGGTCTCCCATGGCCAGCTAGTCACCTCTCACAGCTAACACAGGGTTGATGTTCTATATGAACTCTTCTTGCCTTGCAGTCTAGAGACTTCAGTGCTTCCTTATGAGAAACATATATCGTAATGGAGTTCTCTGATGCCGTATATATGGTGCTACATGAAAAAGCAGAACAAGCAGGTACTCATATGTCTGAAACAGGGAAGGACGCTTCCTGACAAGGAAAAAGAAACCAGAACAGAGGAAAAATCTGTTCTCAGACTCCATTTTCAGGAAATGTCCTAAGCCCAATTCTTCACATTAGGCAGCCTGGGTGAGAGTTGCAAATCATACAATAGACTGTCTTATCAACGTTAAGTATGCTGGAATATAGCCTTGCAATAGAGCACACTTCCATTGGAAAAAAAGGTTTGAAAATATATTTTTAGCACAATTTAGAAATCAACAATATAGGAAATCTAGAAATAAATTACATAATTTACTTTAAACAACTAAGTTTGGACCTCAAAATACAGCATATCTTGATTTTCAACATTCACTTTTGTATTTTATTTTACCAAAAATCTCATAATAAAATTCAAAGAGCCAGAATCAAATCCTTCTTAATATTTTTGTTTGTAATTCTTTAAAGATAATTTTAATATTAGAACTATCAGGAAACTAGCCACCCATTACCTTCAGCTACTCATACAACAACTATATTTACATGGCCACTGCCAGCTCATGAGTCACTAAATCACATAGTGGCATGACCATTGCATGTCATATCACTTAATTCATCACTTCAGGAAGTATGTGAGGAAAATACCCTCTATAAATCAGCCATTTTAGCAAGATATGCTTTATGCATATTTCAGGATGTATGTATGGTTTATCAAATTGCATAGTCTACAAAGAACTGTAGATGAAATACTGATTTAGAATCATTTAATTTTGAGATATTTTTAAATTGGCATTGAATTTACATTTGTACTTGTCAACCACAACAACAGCAAAACAGACAAGGTGCCCATATCCTTTAATATTATTCCACTAGTCACAATTACAAATTTGACTAACAAAATAAAATGCCATCTCTCAAGTAGTCTAAGTAGCAAGTTCAATGGTCTTACGCATATCTGGCTCATGTTTAAAAAGAAATAACACATCTATAAGAATTTTGTTCCCTTCTTTCTCTTATCATGAAACACTAGCAAACTGCTAAACTGAGATATAATTTGAGTTATTAATATTGTGCACATATGATTATCTCACCAATTCACAACTAGTACAATGAATCACAATGAAAACCAAGAAAAAACAGATTTTCATAATAGATGATCTCATAATATTTAGTATCTTGTTATTGGCCTCTTCTTAAATGAGTCTTCTTTCTTTCCCTCTTCTCCCACTTGTGCTTCCTTTCTATAAAAGTTCAATGTCATTTCATATTGCAGCCAAGGTTTGAGAGTAAGATGTTGCATATCTTGAGAAAAGCTCTTGCCAACTTCGAGTTATTTTAAGGCAATTTTTTTTTTAAAAATAAGAATCCAAAATTAAATAAGATTTGTAGAGATTGTTATAATTATCTAGAAAAAAAGAGGCAGGTCTAGAGGTGTTTTGACAAGGCTCACTTGTTTCTGAAATTTTAGATACATCTAACCTGTCAAATCTATATGCTGAGCAAATAATCCAAGAAGCTGGGTTATATGAAGAAAAACGTGACATCAGTATTGGAGGAAGACTCATTAACAACCTGCGATATGTAGATGATACAAACTTGTTTGCTTCAAGTGAAGAAGACTTAAAATATTTACTAATGAAGATCAAAGAGTGCAGCCTTCAGTATGGCCTGCATCTCAATGTAAAGAAAACAAAAATCCTCATCACTGGGCCAATAAAAAACACTCTTATAAACAGAGAAAAGATTGAAATTGTCAAGGACTTCATTCTTAGATCAACTACCAACACTCATGGAAGGAGCAGTCAAGAAATCAAATGATGTATTGCATTAGGTAAATCTGATGCACAAGACCTTTTAAAAATGTTGAAGAGCAAACATGTAAGCTTGAATACTAAGGCGTGCTTGACCCAAGCCGTGGTATTTTCAATAACTCCATATGCATGTGAAAGCTGGACAATGAATAAGGAGGATCGTAGAAGAATTGATTCTTTGAGTTATGATGTTAGAAGAGAATATTGAAAATGCCATGGGGCTGCCAAAAGAACAAACAAATCTGTGTGAAAAGAAGTGCAGCCAGAGTGCTCCTTGGAGGCCAGGATGGCCAAACTCTGTCTCTCATACTTTGGACATATTGTCAGGAAGGACCAGTCGCTGGAAAAGGATATCATGTTTGGTAGGATAGAGGGTCAGAGAAAAAGAGGAAGACCCCCTCAACGAGATGGATTGGCAAAACGGCAGCATCACTGGGCTCAAGCATGGCAGCAATAGTGAGGTTGGCACAGGATCAGGCAGTGTTTCATTCTGCTGTGCATAGGGTCGCTATGAGTTGGTACCAACTCGATAGCACTTAGCAACAACAATAGCAAACTGTCAAAGAACTCTGAAAGAGTAGTGGTTATGAATCGGCTGCTAACCTCAGGGTCAGCCGTTCAAAACTACCAGCTCTTCCGCAGAAGAAAGATGAGGCTTTCTGCTCCAGTAAAGATTTATAGCCGCAGAAACCCTGTACAGGGTCTCTATGAGTCAGAACTGACTCCACTGCACGTAACAACAACAACAACAACAACCTGTCAAAAAGGTGGAGGACTATATTTGTCTAAATCATAGAAAGTACCAATTTAATGGTTTTGTTAAAATAATGAAAATAAATTTTATAGTCAAAAATTTAATCATACATTTTTGAAATAGTTTTTCTCATAATTAAACATGTTTCTTTTTCCTAAGAAAGTTTGGGTTGAGGGTCTAGAACAGAATTAGTGGTTCACCTTAGACCAAAAAAGCTTCAAATTCACTATCGGCATGAAATCTTTTGACAAAGCATTCTGAATAAGAACATCTGATTTCAATAAATCTAATCTATTGAAATCTAAAGTCAGCCAAGAATTTTTCTTGGTAGGTAAACATAGAAAAAAAAAAGAAAGAAAGGAATCAGTTTGTTTTCTTGAACCTGCATAAGTGTATCACCTCTGCACAATGCTCTGAAAAGCTCTTTACATCTACATCTGATAAAGAGTATGATTAGCAGTTCTAATGACTTTTATTTGTTTTAGATGAAATATAATAATTTCATTGTGAAATGATTTACTTAACTGAATTCATGTATATGCAAGTCAAGTTAAAAACAAGAAACATGATCTCCTTGTCTTAGAAGACTAAATGAAATATAAATATGAGATGAATAA
The DNA here is from genome assembly GCF_000296735.1 of Chrysochloris asiatica. Lineage (NCBI taxonomy): Eukaryota > Metazoa > Chordata > Mammalia > Afrosoricida > Chrysochloridae > Chrysochloris > Chrysochloris asiatica. The sequence goes on from NW_006408584.1 coordinate 1,055,786, forward strand.
AAGCAAATGTAAATACTCACTCATTTGATACCCACATATAATGATAAATATAGAAAGAATAGAATATATAAGAAAATGAATTCTTTATTTGAAAATATCCTGCAGGCAGTATTGTGAGACACTGCCCCATTAAACTCAATCGGCAGACTGAAAAACAGTGAAATATTGTTGGTCAGTTCCCATGTGCTTATTCAAGAAGCGTACATTTAATTTTACATGGTGGATATATTTTTTAAAATAACAACATTCTTGAGTTCTCAGGGTACTCAAAGTACTGGTAAAAAGAACTATAAGCAAATAGTACAGCAGTGTGGTAAGCACCATAACTGAGGTGTTGACAAAGTACAATGAGATCAAAAAATGAACATAGATAGTTATGCCTAAAAATGTTGTAGACTATTGCATAAAGCAGATACATTTTGAGTTAAGTAACACATAATTACAAGATTTTCCCTAGACAGTTCTAGGGGAAAGCATTGCAAAGTATAGCAGCAAAAAGAGTACACCACATTTGAGTGTAAAATGGTAGTGGTGTTTGTGTGATTCCAAGTAACTTCCAACTCGTGGTGACCCTGTATTGGATTTCTGAGACTGTAAATCTTTATAGGAGCAGAAAGCCTTGTCTTCCTCCCAAGGAGCAGCTGGTAGATTTGAACTACTGGCCTTACAGTTAGCAGTCCAGTTCATAATTCACTATGCTATTAGGGTTCCATAGAGTGTAAAATGTTGTTATTGTTGTTTAGTGCCAACAAGTTTGTTCAGATTCATAGAGATCCTGTATACAGTTTCTACAGAGAGGCTGGTGAGTTTGAACCACCAACCTTGCAGTTCAAAGTGACCAGTACTTATCCTACAGCACTACAGACGTATGTGGAGTCATTAAAACGATTTTCATTATTGTTTTATTTTCTGTTAAACTTAATTCTTACTTATCATTGAAAATTTTAATGTGAAGAAAACATAGAACAGAAAATTAAACCTAAGGTAAATTCTGTCACCAAAGAATCATGTGTCTTAGACAAATACTGTATATCACAGTCATGCATCTACAGCCTTGCTGTTCTACTGGCCTGAGGCAATGGCATCAAATGAGACTGTCCCCAACTCTCCCAAGACTGACCAATCTTCCATAACCTTGCACCAAAATATTCTCTTCTTTTCCATAACAATGAATTCTTCACTTAGTCTTGGCTCCACAACTTCCTTCAGGTTGATTAAATTTTCCCTAGACTTGGCAGACATGTCTTTGATTTTGTGGTATGTGGTTGCCGTTTCCTACTCTTGGCACTCATAAAGGCAGCTTTCTTTTTCATTGTTATTATTTCATATTGCTGCTTACCTTCTAACATACTGATTATATACAGAGAAGGATTTTAGGAACTTGTTCTTAAAAGAAGCTAGGCAGAAATCCAAGAATTCTTGTTCTTTTAGTTTCTAGTAAATGTATGTTAGTGTCATTGCTGGGTCAAGAAGTACTATTCAGAGGCGTTTGAAACATAGAATAAATTGTTTTCTGGAAAAATACCAGTCTTACTTCCACTAGTCACATATGAGATGCTATTTTCTAGTATGCGTACTAACACAGATATAATCTTTTATCTCTGCAAACATCTGAGGTATTTTAAAGAGCCATTGTAATATAATCAAGTTGCAATTTATTACTGCCGATCTTGCTACAGTGGTGTGGATAGTTGAAGGGATGTAATACAGAGATAATCAGGAAGACAAGGTAAGTGGATAGGGAAATAATCTTTACAATTATGAAAACATTGCCAAGCAAGTGATAGTTGAATTTTAAATAAGGAGAAGAATTTGAGAGATGATAAGAATGTACAAAAATTGTAACAGAGCATGCAGTTGCTAAGGTAGAGACAGAAAATAATTTTGAAAATTACACTTAGCTATGAAACAGTCTACATTATTAGATAAATTTTATCACAGAATAACTGCATATTTGTTGCCCAAATAAATACGGGTCAGTAATCAAATACAGGGTTGCTACGAGTTGTAGCCAATTGGAAGGCACTTAACAACAACAAAATCAGACAACATGACAAGTATAAACAATGCTTGTGCTAGAAAAACCAAATTAAGATCCCAATCTTCAGGATTTTCTCCTTGAGGGAAGTAAATGGGCAATAATAAATGTCTACAGCATACCATATACAGAATATGTTAACTTCCAAATTGAAGCCTTTATTTTCTTTAGTTGATTTTATTGGATCCTATTTTTTGTCATATACTATTTCTTCTTTCCTTACACTTGCAAGGATTAGTTTCTTTATAATCTTTTTTGGGGGGCAGAATATACAATATCATATCAAATACTAGAAGTTATATCAGGCATATTATCTTTTTCCTCTTATTGTTGTTGTTAGGTGCCATCGAGTTGGTATCAACTCAAATCAACCCTATGCACAACAGAATGAAAAACTGCTCAGTCCTGAGCCAACCTCACAATCATTGCTACATTTGGGCCCATTACTGCTGCCACTTTGCCAATCCATCTTGTTGGAGGTCCTCCACTTTTTCTGCAACCCTTTGTTTTCTTTACAATGGGGTGCAACCCATAATGAAGGATATAGTCTTTGATCTTCATCATTATTTTAAGTCCTCTTCACTTACATCAAGCAAGGTTACATCATGTGCATATTCCCTGATGCCACGTTTTTTTCTTCATATTATCCAACTTCTCAGATCATTTACTCATCATACTGGTTGAATAAGCATGGTGAAATAATACAACCCTGGCACACACCTTTCCTAAATTTAAACCATTCAGTGTTCCCATGTTTTGTTTGAACAACTGCTGCTTGGTCTATGCACAGGTTCCTAATTAGCACAATTGAGTGTTCCAGAATTCTCATTCTTTGCAATGTTGCCCATAGCTTGTCATGATCCACACAATTGAAAGCCTTTGTGTAGTCATTAAAGCATTGTACTCCAAGACAGATCTTGAAATGTTCTTTTTGATGATAATTGTGTTGCCATTCTTCTTCAGTTTGTCATTCCTGGTAAGTAAATCATGTTATGATCAGATCCAAAATTACCAATAGCAGTCCATTTCAGCTCACTCATGCCTAGATTACCATTGTTGATGAGTTCCATTACATTTTTGACAACTTCCAATTTTCCTGCATTCATACTTCCTATATTCCATGTTCCAATTATTAATGGATCTTTATAGCTGCTTCTCCTCATTTTGAGTTTTGACCCCTTAGCAAATGAAGGTTCCTAAAGCTTTACTCTATTCAATTCATCACAGTCAACTATACTTTGAGGAGGCAGCTTTTTCCCAGTCTTATTTTTAGTAACTTTCAACCTGAGGGACTCATTTTCCTGTACTATATCTGACAATATTCTGGTGTTCTTCATCACATTTCAATATTCAAAAATCTGGGGCTATCTGACTGTTTCACTGGTATTCTTAATATTTTTAATGACTAGACATTCAGAAGCAGTCCATCTCTTCTTCTTCCTAGTGTTTTAGTCGGGAGTCTCATCTGAAATTGTCCACCTAGGGTGAGCCTGCTGCCATTTAAAAGATAGGTGACATCATTTTCAGAATGACAGCAACACACAAGTCACTACATTATGGCAGACTGACAAACAAGTGTTGGAAAGGACAGTTAGAAAAGACGAAGTCAAATATTACAAAGGCAAAAACCTGGACTTAGAAAAGCAAAAAGGAAGAACATACTCACCATTTCTCAAGCTGAAAGAACTGAGAAACAATTCAAGGCTCAACTTGAAACACTGAAAGAGTCTATGGGCAAAATATTGAATGATTCAGGAAACATCAAAAGAAGATGGAGGGATACACAGAGTGGTTGTACCAAAAAGAAATCGCCAATGTTCAAAAATGTCAAGAGGTATCATATAATCAATAAGCGATGATGTTGATGTAAGAAATCCAAGCTGTACTGAAGGCAATGATGAAAAACAGGCTCTAGAATTGACAGTATAGCAATAGAAATGTTTCAACAATTGATGCTGCACTGGATGCCAAGAAATTTGGAAGACAGCTACCTG
>NW_006408584.1:1060472-1061920 GCF_000296735.1 Chrysochloris asiatica
TGTTGTTGTTAAGTGCTGTTGAGTCAATTCCGACCCATAGTGACCCTGCATAGGGTTTTCGAGGCTGTAAATCTTTACGAGAGCAGAAAGCCTCATCTTTATCCCATGGAACAGATGGTAGTTTCAAACTGCTGACCTTGAGGTTAGTGGCCCAATTCGTTAAATGGAGAAAATATAGAAAATATCAAAGACTTTACTTTCTTGGATCTGTAACCAACACTCATAGAAAAAATAGTCAAGAAGTCAAAAACATATTGCATTGTGCTAATCTGTTGCAAAAGACCACTTTAATGTGTTAAAGAGCAAAGATGTCACCTGGGAGGACTAAGGTGCACCTGATCCAAGCTATGTATTCTCCATTGCCTCCTATTAGAGAAGAATTGGTGCATTTGAATTATTGTGTTCTCAAAGAATATTGAATGTACCATGGACTGCCAGAATAACAAATAAATTTGTCTTGGAAAAAATACACCAAAGTGCTCCCTTAGAAGCAAGATTCATGAGACCTTATCTCTAGTACTTTGGATATGTTGTCAGGAGGAACCAGTTCCCTGGTGAAGGACATCATGCTTGGTAAAGTGGTGGTTCAATGAAAAGGAGTAAGACCCCTAATAAGATGGGTTGACACAGTGGCAGCAACAATGGGTACAAATAAACCGTTAATTGTTAGTATGGTGCAGGACCAGGCAATATTTCATTCTATTGTACATAGGGTTGCTATGAGTTGGAACCAACATGATGGGACCTAACAGCAACAACATATCAGGTTTCAGTTTTGAGTTATATTGTCATGTATGTTAATCTCAAGTTGTTGTCTGCTGTTGGTTTTCTGACCAAAGAACTTCCTTTATTATTTTGTGAAAGATTTGTCAGTTTTTTATATATTTTTTAAATTTAATTTTGTGTGGAATTGTCCTAATTTTGCCACCACATTTGATGGAAATTTTGCTGGAAATACTATTCTTGTTTGTGTGTGTGTGTGTGTGTGTGTGTGTTTCAATTTAGAGTTTGCTATATGTCATCCCATCGTCTGCTTGCCTGCAGGATTTTGTTGAGAAATCAAAGCTTACTCCAATTATTTCTCTTTTTGAGGTAATTTTTTATGTTTCCCAAACTGCTCTCAGGACTTTTTCCCTTTTCTTTGGTTTTGAAATGCTTTATTGTAATATGTATTGGGATTTTCTTTAGGGTCTATTCTGTTTGACATTTGCTAAACTTCTTGAATGTATAGCTTCTCATCTTTCATGATGTTAGGAAAGTTTTCACCCAACTCTTACACAATTTTCTGTTTGGGTGTGGTGTTTTTGTTGTTGTTCTTCTTCTTCTTTGGTTTTTGTCTCTTATTCTGGAATTCCAATCACACAGATTATTCTTCTTGGTAATTCTTAGGCTGCCAAAAGATTAGTTTATTTTTCTGATTGTTCCTTTGTTGTTGCCATTGTTAGGTG
>NW_006408584.1:1065925-1076477 GCF_000296735.1 Chrysochloris asiatica
ATTGTCAGGAGGGACCAGTCGCTGGAGAAGGATATTATGTTTGGTAAGGTGGATGGTCAGAGAAAAAAGAGGAAGCCCTCCCCGGCGAGATGAATTGGCAAAGTGGCAGCAACAATGGGCTCAAGCATGGCAACAATTGTGAGGTTGGCCCAGGACTGGGCAGTGTTTTGTTCTTTTGTACATAGGGTCACTATGAGTCGGTACTGACTCGATGGCACCAAACAACAAAAACAAGAAAAAAACAGTTAATTCCACTATTATTCAAATTTACACAACCACAAAAGCCAGTGATGAAATTGAAGAACTCTACCTACTTCTTCAGACTAAAATTGATCAAACATGCAATCAAGATGTATTGATAATTATTGGTGATTGGAATGCAAAGGTTTGAAACAAAGGGGAAGGAAAATATGGCCTCAGTGATAGAAATGATGTTGGAGGTTGCACGACAGAAGTTTGCAGGATCAATGACTTCTTCACTGCAAATGCCTTTTTTAAACAACATAATAATGTCTAAAGGAGCTCTGGTAGCGTAGTGGTTATGAATCGGGCTGTGAACCACAAGGTCACCAGTTCAAAACTACCAGCTGTTCCACTGGAGAAAGATGAGACTTTCTGCTCCCGTAAAGATTCACAGCCTCAGAAACCCTGTATAAGGTCGCTATGGGTTGGAACCGACTCGACGGCACTTAACAACAACAACCACAATAATGTCTATCCACATGGATCTCACAGATGGAATTCACAGAAAACATATTGACTACATATGTGGAAAGCAACATTAGAAATGCTCCATATCATCAGCCAAAACAAGGCCAGGGGAAGACTGTGGAACAGACCATCAATTGCAAAGTCAGAAACTGAAAAAAGTAAAACAAGTTCACAAGAGTCAAAATATGACCTTGAACATATTCCATCTAAATTTAGAGATCATCTCAAGAACAAATTTGGGTCACTAGACACTAAAGACTGAAGGTCAGAAGAGGTGTGGGATGATATGAAGAAAATTGTAAAGAAATCAAACAAAGACAAGAAAGAAGGAAAAGACCAAAGTTAATGTCAGAAGAGACTCTAAAACTTTTTCGCCATTGTAGAGATGCTAAAGCAAATAGAAGAAATGAGAAGGTAAAAGAGCTAAATAGAAAATTTCAGATTGTTTCTCTAGCAGGTGAATATTGAGAGATTTATCGTAAAGCTCACTAATTCAGCCCTCCATTCCTTTGATTCTACTTTTTTGTCCATTCAATTTATTATCTATTTCTAAAATCATTGTATTGGTCTTATTGCTTTGAAAGTACTGTTTTAGTATAGCTTCCAATTTTTCATTTATTTCGTTAGTTTGTTCTTATAGTGTTTTCATGAATTCTTCTAAAGTTTTGTCTATGCTTTCCTTTATTTTGTCCAGTTTTCTCAATCATACTCCCAATCCCTTGGTGGTAACCAAATATACTTCTTTCAAATTCCTTATAAAGTAGTTTCAATACTATTTCTGATATTATATTTTCTGATTTTGTATTTTAATAACTTGTTTGAAGCAATTTGTCTTGTTTCTTCTTTTTTGTGTAAGATGATTGTCTGCCTTCTCCAACACATTGTGGTGTCTTTGTATTTATAGTTAATTGATTATTGTATGTTAGTGTATTCTCGGGCACTTATCACCTATTTTCTGATAGATGTGGTAGACTGGAAGTGTTCACATAGTTTTCTACTATTTGTGTAGCATAGTTCACGGTGGGCCCTTGCCTCCAGATTTGGGTGTGGTATGCCTGGCACCCAATCTCAGACAGAGTAGAGGCTGTGTAGGAAAGGGTGTCACTGGCCCCTGGGCTGGGGAGGGGAGAGACTGGTGTCATTTCAGGCTACCAGGAGAGCTAATGGAACAAGGGGGAAGTGCAACCCCTTAGCACTTGCACCTAACTTTCAGTCATGCCTCCAGGCTGCTTCATTGACAGCTGTTCTCAGAAGCTCAAGATGGCTGCACTGTTCCAAGCCAGCTGACAGTGTGCTCATTTTTCTCTTCTTTCACTGATCCTGTTCAGCTTCTTATTCCAGTCAGCACTCAATCTACCTTTCTGTCCTACCCTCTGAATCTCAAGCTTCCAAAATCACCATCCATGTCTGTTTCACTTGGTTTCCCATGTCCTAGTTACAGAAAATGTGCTCAATACTTCTGCCCACTCCACCATCTTGCCCAGGAAGATGTTCTGGTACTTTAAAATTTCATGATTATATGTATGAAGTTATTTTTTTTTCTTTTTAAAATTTTTTTTCTTTTTTTATTGAGGTATAATCTATAAGCAATAATACTCAAACTTTTTATGTACAGTTCTATGAGATTTAACAAAAGTATAAAGCTGTGTAAGCCCTACTCTAACGAAGATATGGAACAGTTCCAACACCCCCAAAAAATCTTCTTGCCACTGTGTGATCATCTACTTTCAATGTCTCTAATCCAGGGCAGCCTCTGACCTATCTCTAATTGTCTTTGTTGTTGTTCTGTTTTGTTTTATTTTTTACAGACTGTCATATAAATGGGATCATACGAATGCACTTTATAATCTTTCGAGACTGGTTTCTTTCACTTGGCTTAATAGATTTGAGATTCATTTGTGCTTTTGCATGAATCAATCATGTGTTCATTTTTGTTGCTGAGTATATTATTCTTTATGACTTACCACTGTTTATCTATTTGTCATTTAAAGGATGTTGGCATTTTTTTTCCAGTTTAGGACTATTATAATACAAGGACTATCAATATATCCATAATAATGATTCCTAGAGGATAAGTTTCATTTCAGTTGAGTAACTTCTTGGGAGTGGATTGCTGGGACATGCGATCAGTCTATGCTTAATTGTTATCTGTTGTTGTTAAATACTATTGAGTCATTCGTTAATTGTTCTTAGAAACTTTCAAAACTCGTTTTCTACTATAATTTTGCATTTCACCAACAGTGAATAAAAGCTTCAGTTGTTCTACACTCTTACCAGTGTGGTAAAGATTTTGTTAATTATTTGTAAGCTACTATTAAGGAGCTCTGGTAGCGTAGTGGTTACGAATCAGGCTGTGAACCACAAGGTCAGCAGTTCGAAACTACCAGCTGTCCCACTGGAGAAAAATGAGGCTTTCTGCTCCTGTAAAGATTTACAGCCTCAGAAACCCTGTACAGGGTCTCTATGAGTTGGAACCGACTCCATGGCACATAACAACAACATTTAGGAAAGCAGCCCTCACCAACTCTCTGCTCTTTTTCTGGGCTGACCAATCAAAGCATAATTCATAGAACATTTTCGTACAAGCAGTTTGAACTGGGTGTTCTGCCTTGTTTGGTGATATCTTCTTGTTACAGCTTGATGTGTATTATCCCTTTATTCAGTGTATGTGTGTACGGCATATGGCACTTTACCACTACCACTGCTGTATCTGTTTTGAGGGAAAGTGGGAAGAATGGTCCTTTACCTGCAGTAGAAGAAGTATAGTGTCAGCTTGGGGACAGATCCATTGACCATGAAGGACCAACATTCAGTAAGTATTGAAGCTGATATTACTGTTTTTCTCTTCTTTTAAGTAAATCCTGTTCTAGCCAATACTTGTGTGAATTGTTTCTTTCTTGGCAATCTCAATGCCTGCCAGGTATGGGCTGAATTGACATAGTTGGGCTATTGCTTCTGGCATCCTCCACACTGTGGGACTTCTCCAGTAGTGACAAGCAGTGTTATTCTTATACTTAACCTATTTCATAGGTAGTAGTATATCATGATACCATTCATTTGAACTTCACTAATAAACAATGATGTTGCATATATTTTCACAATTGCTTATTTGCTGATTGTGTATCTTCCTTAATTAAGGATCTGTTCAAATATTATGCTCATAATTTAATTGGATGGATTGCTTTCTCATTATTGAGCTTTGAAGCACTTGATATATTTTGTTTACCAGTCTTTAACTGGATACATATTTTGCAAATATTTTTCTTTTTATTTTGTTGGCAGTTTATTTTGAAGAGAAGTTTGCAATTTGATAGAACCCAATTTAGCTTTTAAAAATATGTCATGGTTTACTGTGACATCTAAGAAGCCTTTCCTTAACCCAAAGCCACAAAGATTTTCTTATATGTTTTATTCTAGAAGTTGTACCATTTTTGTACTTAATTTCCCGATACTGTACCATTATTAGATTTTTGGTTGTTTTGTTTGTTTGGGTTTTTTTTTTTTTGCTATGTGATATGATTTATGTGTCAAACATTTGTTTTTAATTTTGTATATAGCTGTATATAGTTGTTTTTGTGTACAGTTTTCATATATACTTTTTGTATATAGCTGTCCAACTTTTCTGGTATCATTTGGTGAAAGAGCTAGTTTTTATTGAACTTCACTTGCATCAAAAGTTAGCTGACTATATGTTGCTGTTGGTAGATGTCATTGAATCAGTTCCAACTCATAGAAAACCTGTAATAGGGATTCTGAGCTTGGGTTTGAACTGCCAACTTTAGAGTTAGAATTTCAGTGCTTGCCCTACAGCACTACACCGTGGCCCAATTGGCCATATGTTATTGTTAAGTGTCATCACTTATAGTGACCCTGTACAGGGTTTCTGAGGAGCAGCTTGTAGGTTTGAACCACCAAACTTGTGGCTCGCTGCCCAGTGCTTATCCTACAGCATCACACCAGGAGTCCAACTGACCATATTTGTTGTTGTTGTTAGGTTCCATTGAGTCGATACTGACTCATAGTGACTCTATGCACAGCAGAACGAAACACTGCCCAATCCTGGGACAGTCTCACTACTATTGCCATGCTCGAGTCCATCGATGCTGTCACTTGGCCAATCCATCTCATTTGGGGGTCTTCCTCTTTTTCTCTGACCCTCCACCTTACCAAACATGATATCCTTCTCCAGCGTTAGGTCCCTCCTGACAATATGCCCGAAGTATGAAAGACGAAGTTTAGCCATCTTGGCCTCCCAGGAGCACTCTGGCTGTACTTCTTCCAAAATGGATCTGTTGGTTCTTTTGGCAGCCCATGGTACTTTCAATATTCTCCTCCAACAACATAAATCAAAAACATCAATTCTTCTACGGTCTTCCTTATTCACTGTCCAGCTTTCACATGCATATGAGGTTATTGAAAATGCCATGGCTTGGGTCAGGCATACCTTAGTCCTCGAGCTGACAACACTTTAAAAAGGTCTTGTGCAACAGATTTGCCTAATGCAATACGTCGTTTGATTTTTTGACTGCTGCTTCCATGAGTGTTGATAGTTGATCCAAGAAAAATGAAGCTCTTGACAACTTCAATCTTTTCTCCATTGATAAGAATGTTGTTTATTGTTCCAGTGGTAAGGATTTTTGTTTTCTTGACATTGAGATGTTATCCATACCAAAGGCTGTGCTCTTTGATCTTCATCAGTAAATGTTTTAAGTACTCTTAACTTTCAGCTAGCATGGTTGTATCATCTGCATATCACAGGTTGTTAATGAGTCTTCCTCCAATCCTGATGTCACATTTATCTTCATAGAACCAAGCTTCTCAGATTATTTGATCAGCATACAGGTTGAATACAACCTTGCCACACACCTTTCTTAATTTGAAACCATTCAGTGTTCCCATGTTTTGTTCAAACAACTGTCTCTTGCTCCAGGTACAGATTCCTAATGAGCACAATTAAGTGTTCCGGAATACTCATACTTCACAATGTTTTCCATAGCTTGTCATGATCCACACAATCAAAAGCCTTTGCATAGCCAATAAAGCACAGTATATCATTCTGATATTCTCTGCTTTCAGCCAAGATCCATCGGAAATCAGCAATGATATCCTTCATTCCATGGCCTCTTCTGAATCTGGCTTGAACTTCTGGAAGTTCTCTGTAAGATATACATCCACAACTGACTATATAGATGTGGATATATATCTGAAATCTCTATTCAGTTCCATTAATCTATGTATCTGTCCTTTGGCGAAACTCATACTGCTCATACTAACACAACAACTGTATTTTTATAATACATCTGAAATCAGGAAATGTGAACCCTTCAACTTTGTTTTTTTTTTTCACAAAATTATTTTGAATAGTCTAATTCCTTTGCTTATCCTTACAGATTTTACAGTCAATTAGTAAATATCTATCAAAAATCTTTCTGAAATTTTGATTGGTATTTAATAGAATCTATATATCAGACTGCAAAGTCATTTGAACTACAAGGTCGGTGGTTCAAGCTCACCAGTCACTCCTTGGAAACCCTATACTGGGTCACTATCGGTTGGAACTGACTCAACGGCACTTAATAACAACAACAATATATCAGTTTGGAAGGAACTAATATATTGACACAATTTATCATTTTAATATAAGCACACAGTATACCAGTCCACATCTTTAGGTATTCTTTGATATAGCTCATCAGTTACTGTATTAAATTTTGACATACGTGTCATTCAGTTAATAAAATTTTTATCTCATTTTCTCATTCGTTATTGTTAACATAGAGAGATACAACTAAGTTTTGCATATTAATTTTGTATCCTGTAAACCTGCTATACCAATTCAATTTTATTATTGTTTTTAATTGCCATCGAGTTGGTTTGTACTCTGGGCAGCCCTGTATAGGGTTTCTGAGGAATAGCTACTGGATTTAAACTGCCATACCCAAACACCTAGTCTTTTCATTATATATTATTTGAGACTTTTCTACATAAAAAAACATGTAATGTAAAATAGAATCAGTTCTCTTTACTAATGTTTTATTTTATTTTTTTTGTTTCCTTCTTGCACTATCTAGGACAATGATGAATAGGAGAAATGATTTTAAAGTATATATATGCTCTTGCACTATCTAGGAAAATGATGAAGGAGAAGTGATTCTAAAGTATACATATATTGGTCTCCATCTTCAAGAAAAAGTCTTTAATCATTAAGAGTGATGGTAATTGAATGTTTTTCATATTCCTTCTGTCAATTAAGAAATCCCTATCTATTCCTGGTTTATTAAGTTTATATCATCAATAAATGTTTAGTTTTGTCAATTGCTTTCCTGTATTTATTGAGATAATCATATGATTTTAAACATATGTTTTAATATGGTGAATTACATCAATTAATTTTAAAGTTTTGAACTAAATTTACATATATTCTTAAAATTTTTGCATTTGGTCATAATGTATTATCTTTCTTCGTATAATTGGATTCAGTTTACTCGCATTTGTTAGAAGAGATTAGTAACCATGTTTATATGAGATGTTGATGGTAGTGGTGATCTTGATGTGCGTTGGAGTCAGGTCTGACTCATAGGCACCCTGTATAGGATTTCCAAGGCTATAAATCTTTACAGGAGCAAAAAGCCTCATCTTTCTCTTGCAGAACAGCTGATAGATTCAAACTGCTGACCCTGAGATTAGCAGCCCGATTCATAACCACTATGCTACCATGGAATGTTGATATTTAACTACAATTTTTTATAATTATTTTGCTTTGTTTTGTGTCAGGGAATGGTGCCTACTAATATGAGTCATGAAATTCTCTTTTTTCCTTTCTCTTTTCTGTATCATCATTTGTCTGTCAGTTTATCCTGCTGTGGTGGCTTTCATGTTGTTGTAATGCTGGAAGCCATGCCACTGGAATTTAAAATACAAGATGGGTCACATGTTTCAACTGAGCTTACAGACTAGGGTAGATAAGTAAGAAGGAGATGAGACTACTTCTGAATGTGAACCACTGAAAACCTTATGGATAGCAGTAGAATACTGCCCAATATAGTACTGGAAGGTGAAAATATTATGAATATTGTAAGAATATTATCATATCTAGCTGGAAGATGAGCCCTTCAGGTTTGAAGTTACTCAAAATGTGACCTGGGAGGATCTGGCTTCTCAAAGTAGAGTTGACTATGATGACACAACTAGAGTAAAGCATTTGGGATCTTCATCTGCTGATGAGGTACAACCCAAAATGAGGAGAAACATCCATTAATGTTGCAATCATACATTAATAATCAGAACATAGATGAATGAAGTATGAATCTAGGAAAATTAGACATTGTTAAAAATGTAATAGAATACAAAAAGATCAATATCCCAGGCATTAGTGAGCTAAAATGAAATGGTATTTGCCATTTTGAATCAGTCAATATGTTTACTATTCCAGGAACAACAAATTTGAAGAACATAGCTTAGAATTCATCATTAAAAAGAAATTTCAAGATCTATCATAAAGTGCAATACTGTCTGTGACAGGACACTCACAATCCACATGGCTAGAGGGAAGAAAAGTCAGTAACATTTGTATTCAAATTTATGTACCAATCACTAAAGCCAGTGACAAAGAAATTGAAGAATTCTACTAACTTCTTCAGTCTGAAATTGATCCGACTAATTACTTAAATACAGTCTGAAATTGTATTGCTAATTACTGGTGACTGGAATATGAAGATCAGTATTTGCGAAATATGGACTTGGTGACAGAAATGCTGCTGGAGACAGCATGATTGAATTTTTGAAAACCAATAACTTATTCATTTCAAAAATATTTTTAAAACAACAATAAAAAATGATTATACACATGAATCTCAGCAGATAGAATACAGAGGAATCAAACTGACTTTATCTATGGAAAGAGATTTAATCAGCCAAAACAATGCCAAGGGCATACTGTGGAACAAACCATCGATTACTAATATGAAGGTTAAGGCAGACACTGAAGAAAAATAAAACAATTCCATGAGTACCACAATACTAGATGTCTAATGATCTTGAACACATCCCATCTGAATTTAGACACCATCTCAAAAACAGATTTGTTTCATTAGAACTAATGACCAAAGACCAGAAGAGCTATAGGATGACTTCAAGAACATCAAAAAGGTCATTAAAAAGACAGGAAAAAAAGAAAAGGCAAAAATTGTATTTCAGAAGGGACTCTGAAAGTTGATCTCCAGCATAGAAATATCACGGCAAAAGAACGAAATAAGAAATCAAAGAGCTGAACAAAACATTTCAAAGGGCAGCTCGAAAGTCAAACTCAAGTATTAAAATGAAATAATCAAAGACCTGGAGTTAGAAAACCAAAAGGGAAGAATAAACTCAGCGTTTCTCAAGCTGAAAGAACTGAAGAAAAAATATCCAACCTTCAGCTTGCAATATTGAAGGATTCTATGGGCAATTGTATTGGTGTAGTGCTGTGGGTTAATTCACTGGACTGCAAAGTCGGTTTGAACCACAAAGTTGGTGGTTCAAACTCAAAACCTGCTCCTAGGAAACCCTATACAGGGTCGCTCTGGGTAGGAATCTACTTGACGGTACTTAACAACAACTGGACAATATATTGAATGATGCAGAAAACATCAAAAGAAGATGGACCCAGTCAGCAGTTCCAGCTGCTCCTTGGAAGGCCTACATAGGGTTGCTATGAGTTGGAGCCAACCACGTGGCCTTTAGCAACAACACTATAATTGAAAAATATCATCAATTTTAAGATGCATCAAAATTTAGAGGTGTTAAAATGTGTAAAAAACAACGTGCCTTAGACTAGATAAATTATGGTTTTAGAAAACTGCACCTAGTAACTGTTATATCTTATAAATATCCTCTATATTCTTTATATTTACATTCTTTTTACTTTGTTAAGGAATGATATGTCGACTTAAAAAAATAAAAATACACATATATATATATAATTTTACATATATATCTACAATTGTTGTTGTTGAGTGCTATCGACTGTGTTTATGCACTGGACTTAACTTACCTACAATTAAACACACATAAACAGAGTGTGGATCATGGGAAATATAAAAATAAGACTGAAAGGAAATACATAGCAATGTTAATGTGGCTCTATGGGATGGGGTTATGGGCACTATTTTTTACTTTGTCTCCTTTTAAAGAAACAGCCTTTTAAAGGTATAATTGATATACAGTAAACTGTACATGTTTAAAGTGCACAATCTGATACATTTTGACATGTGTATGCATCGATGAGAGGAACTCTGGTAGCTTAGTGGTTATGAATCGGGCTGCGAACCTTGAGGTCAACAGTTCAAAACTACCAGCTGTTCCATGGGAGAGAGATGAAGCTTTCTTCTCCCTTAAAGATTTACAGCCTTAGAAACCCTGTACAGGGTCGCTATGAGTAGGAATCAACTCAACAGCACTTAACAACAACATGCACCCATGAAACCATCACTATTATTACATAATTAATGATCATCATTTCCTCCAAGTTTCCTTGGGCACCTTTGTAAGTATTCACCATTCCAAAGCTACTACTGATCTGCTTTCTGTCACTATGGACTAGATTGTATTTTCTAGAAATGGAATTGTATACTATTTGCTCTTAAAAAAACAAAAAAGAATACTAGATGTTTAATCACTGCCACAGTCTAAAAATAAAATCCTATTAAAAACATATGTTCTTAAAATGAATGCTTTTACATAATCAAAATGCTGACAGCAAAAAAAAAAAAAAGAAGAAGAAGTTGGAAAGGATAAACAGAGTCACTGTATCAAAAAGAAATGGTTGGTGTTCAACCATTTCAAGAGGTAGCCTATGATGAAG
>NW_006408584.1:1078483-1079956 GCF_000296735.1 Chrysochloris asiatica
AGAGGAATAACTTAAGAATCATTGACATTCCACAACAAGAAGAATCAAACAATTCCACAGAGGAAATAGTTGAAGAACTGCTGGAAGAAAAATTTCCCTAACATCCTGAAAAGTGAAAAGATAAATATTCAAGAAGCTCAATGAAACCCAGGAAAGATAGACGCCCCCCCCAAGAAAAAAAAAAATCACTGAATTCAGCAAAGGAAGACACACAGAACAATGAAAGCAACAACATCACACAAAGAAAGAAACTTAATGGCAGCAATAAATCCATACCTATCAATAATTACACTGAATGTAAACAGATTAAATGCACCAGTTAAAAGATAGAGGGTGGCAGAATGGATAAGATAACAAGATCCTTCAATATGCTGTCTGCAAGAGACACATCCTACACACAGAGACAAAAACAGATTAAAACTCAAAGGATGGAAAAAATATACCAAGCTAATTGCAATAAAAGAGCAGCTGGTGTGTTTGAACCATTTATCTTGTTGTTAGCAGTCCAGTGCTTATCCCACAGAACCACACCAGAACGAATCTTTTTTTATTAGATAATTTTTAATATCATGAATTTCCTTTTTAATATTTCCATTGCTACTTTCCACACAATGTACATATATTTTCATTCAATTAAAATGCAATTTTCTTATATGCTTTTTCATGCTAACTGAATATCCAAAAGTACTCGTATATTTGTCAGATTTGGGGTAAAGTTCAGATATCTTTCTTTAATTTTTATAATGATTCCATTGAGTTCAGAGAATATATTTGCCCAATTTAAATTCTGTGAAATTTGTTGAAAAGTGTGTTATGGCCCAAAATACTATGGCTCTTTGTGACCATTCACATGGAATAATGAAGATTACTTATTTTGTGTATGGTTGCATAATTTTTTCATGCCACATAGTTCATGCTGATTGATAGGATTTTTCAAAGTTTCTATATTTTTACTGATTCTCTGTTGGCCTGGTGTATCAACTTCTATCAAACTAAAATTATAGAGCTGCTTATATATCTTTCCAATTCTACTAGCTTTTGCTTCATGGAGCCCAGATGTGATGCAATAGGATAAGCACTGGACTGATAATCAAAAGGTTTCCAGTTTAAACTTTGCAGTTGCCCCTTGGAAACACTATAGAGGGTTGTTATGAGTCAGAATTGACTCAGTGGCACTTAGCAACAACAAAAACAACAGTTTTAGCTTCATATATTTTTTAATTTCTCTTTTAGGAACATACACATTTAGGGTTTTCATGTTTTCTTGGTAAACTTGCCACTTTACCATTATGTGAAAGACAATAAGAAAATAGGAAAATATTAAAGTAGATGTTAGAAGAGATTCTGAAACTTCCTCATTAATTTAGAGTAGCTAAATTAATCCTGGTGTGGCACAGTAGAATAAGAACTGGAATACTGACTACAGGTTGTTGGTTCAAACCCACCAACTGCTCCTCAGAAACCTTGTACAGG
>NW_006408584.1:1080936-1082008 GCF_000296735.1 Chrysochloris asiatica
AAATTAACTACATCCATGAAAAGAAATGGCTAAAAAGTTCAATATCATCAGACAAAACAAGTGCAGGGGCAGACAGTGGAACAGACCATAAATGGATCAAATGACAGTTCTAACTGAACCTTAAGAAACTTAAAACAAGTCCATGAAAGTCAAAATGTCACCTTGAACAAATCCCACCTGAATGTAGGGACCATCTCAGGAGCAGATTTGATGCATTAGATACTAATGACAGAAGACCAAAAGAGTTGTGGGATGACATCAAGAACATCATACAGAAAGGAAGCAAAAAGTCATTAAAAAAACAGGGAATAAATTTAAAAAAAAATAAAATTAATGTCAGAAAATATTCCAAAACTTGCTCTGGAGCACAGAGAAGCTAAAATGAATGGAAGACATGAATTTAAAGAGTTGAACAGAAAATTTCAAAATTTGGAAGATAGCTACCTGTCCAATTGGAAAAGATACATATTTGTGCCCATTCCAAAGAGACATTGCCCAAAGGATTATGCAAAACAACAAATATCATTAATATCACATTCAAGGAAAACATCATTCTCCAAAAGACAAAGTCAAGTATTATAATGAAATATGCAAAGACCTGGAGTGAGAAAACCAAAAAGGAAGAACATGTTCAGCATTTCTCAAGCTGAAAGACCTGAAGGAAAAAATTCAAGCCTCAATTTTCAAGATTGTAGGATTCTGTGGGCAAACTATCGAATGATGCATAAGCAGAAAGTATCAAAAGAATATGGAAGGAAAGCATAGAATCATTGTACCAAAAACAAATGGTCAATGTTCAACTATTTCAAGTGGTAGCCTATTAGCCAGAATTAGCAGTAACAAAGGAAGAAGTCCAACATGCACTGAAGGCAAGTCTTTAGGAATTGACAAAATATAAATTGAAATGTTTCAACAAATTAATGTAGCATTAAAAGTGTACATTCATCCATGCCATTTTTTTTTTTTTTAAGCTACCTGGCCAGCTTACTGGAAAAGATCCATATTTGTTCCCTTTCCAAAGAGACATGACCTAAAGGAATGACAAAATCATCTAACACTATTATTAATACTA
>NW_006408584.1:1083023-1116711 GCF_000296735.1 Chrysochloris asiatica
GAAGAAGCACAACCAGAATACTCCTTAGAAGCCAGGATAGTGAGACTTCATCTCTTATGCTTTAGGCATGTAATCTGGGGGAACTAGTCTCTTGAGAGGGGCATCATGTTTGTTATAGTGGAGAGTCACCAAAAAAGAGCAGATGGATTGACACAGTGGCAGCAGCAATGGGCTCTGACACAACAAGTAGGTGGAATGTACAGAACCAGGCACCATTTCATTCTGTTGTACAAAGGATTGAGCTGAGTCAGAAGTGACTCAGCAGTATCTAACAACAAAACAACAATAAATTAATGGCCATATAATAAAACTGAAATTTTCTCAGAGAAGATTCAGTTTCTAGAGTGCAAATAAATGTTTTCTTCCTTCTATAAATAATCCTGCATCTGAAGGAACCCAGCTGCCCACTCCTATACCTCAATCCCTTTCCTTTTCCAAAAGAATTAAAAATCGAATTTTCAAATTATATTTCTTCACTCTATTGAGCATTGTAGAGGGAGAGCTGTAAGAAGGAAGAACAAGGATCTACTCAGAGTCACACCAGCCTGGTTATAGTATTGCTATATGCCCTTCACTATTACTAAAATCCCATTATTTCAGCAGGTTCTGGATTTCCTGTCTCATAAAAAAGAGTAAGGAATAAAAATACCATGAAAAATCTCCATCCTGTCCTATCATCCATAGTGCCAGGTTCTCTTCCATCCTGGGCTTTTATTCCCAAGACATACCTCCTTTCTGTTTTCCAAATGACAAATCACAGACTTTGTGTTGTTTTTTACATTACCACTCTCTCACTTTTGTGACATCTGGAAGGTTGAGCATCTTGAGGGGAAAAAAAGACTGAAATTGTTCATTCAATCATATATGTGAAATACTTTTAAACTGCAACCAAAAATAAAAAGAGAGAGATAAATGAAAAAACAAAACATAAAAAAACCTTTGTTTAATGTCAAAAAAATATTTTCAGAACAGAGGTTTTTATTTTATTTTTATAAACACATGTTGGCTCATTTTGGTCCCAAAATTCCAGACTCCAAAGGAAAATAAATCTGAAATGCAACTTTAAAAAATCTTCTAGTCCCAGCTATATACAAATGATTTTAATAAAGCTACATAAGAATGCTGGCAGACTACCCAGGAAAACATTATCTTATCACTATGTACGAACAGCCTACAACAGAAAACAAAATGTTTAATCATATAAAGCATTGCCTCTCTGTAAGGTAAATTATATAAGACTTTATGAAAAAGTAAATTGCTATTTACAATGTAGATACTAATTAAATGTATTAAAGTGATCAGTGAAACAATATGGTGCTAGAAACAAATCTAATTCCTTTTTTACATTAAAAATTTACTTTCTTTATTCTTGTCTTAAAAAATTTCAAAAAATTGTCTTTTATTATTCAAAAAATAAAAAAGATTTATTGCACCTATGAAAATGTGTAAAATGAAACCCATACAATCTACACTATCTTTATTGATATTTTCTGGTTCAATTATGAAAATATGTTCTGATGCATTTGATAAAAAAAAAACAAACAGCTCAGTGTGCTTACTATCATTTGAATAAAAGTTATTCCTGAAAAAATATATAATATGCAAATAGCTATATTTATTATTGTTGTTAGGTGCTTTTGAGTCAGTTTCAATTCATAGAAACCCTATGCAAAACAGAAGGAAGAACTGCCCGGGCCTGTGCCATTCTCACAATTGTTGTTACGCTTCAGCCCCATATTTGGTGCCACTATACCACAATCCATCTCATTGGGAATCTTTTGCTTTTTTAGCGAACCCATCCTGGTTTCTAAGGATTACTCCAGCTGTTACTTCTTACAACACAAGTTATTTTTCTTGCAGTTCATGATACTTTCCATATTCTTCTCCAACACCAAAACTCAAATATACCAATTCTTCAAAAGTCTTCTCTATTCATTATTCAACTTTCGCATGCATATGAGTCTATGGAAAATACCTTGACCTGAGTTGTTATTGTTGTCAGGTGCCATCGAGTCGGAACCGACTCATTGCGACCCCATGCACAGCAGAACGAAACAATGTCCAATCCTGGGCAAACCTCACTACCGCTGCCACACTTGAATCCATCAATGATGCCACCTGGCCAATCCATCTCGTTAGAGGTCTTCTTCTTTTTCTCTGACCCTCCACCTTACCCAGCATGATGACATCCTTCTCCAACGATTGTTTCCTCCAGACAATATGTCCAAAGTATGAGAGACGAAGCTTAGCCATCCTGGCCTCCAAGGAACACTTGGGCTGCACTTCTTCCAAAACAGATTTTCTATGTGTTCCATCTGGCGAGGTCCATGTGTATAGTCATCTCTTATGCTGTCTAAAGAAGGTATTTGAAATAAACAAATCATTTGTCTTGCAGAAATCTATCATTCGTTCTCCAGCATCATTTCTATCACCCAGTCCAAATTTTCCAACTACTGGAACCTCCTCTCTGCTCCCTACTTGTGCATTCCAGTCACCAGTAATGAGCAATACATCTTGATTGCATGTTTGATCGATTTCAGACTGAAGAAGTTGGAATTCTTCTATTTCATCTTCACTGGCTTTAGTGGTTGGTGCATAAATTTGAATAATAGTGGTATTAACTGGGCTTCCCTGTAGGCGCATGGATATTATCCTATCACTTATAGCATTTTACCTCATGACTGATCTGGATATGTTCTTTTTGATGATGAATGCAACACCATTCCTTTTCAATTTGTCATTCCCTGCATAGTAAACCATGTGGTTGTCAGATTCAAAATGGCCAATACCAGTCCATTTTAGCTCACTAATGTCTAAGATATCGATTTTTATGCATTCCATTTCATTTTTGACCACTTCCAATTTTCCCAAATTCATACTTCGTACATTCCATGTTCCAATTTTCAATGGATGTTTACAGCTGTTTCTCTTCATTTTAAGTTCTTGCCCATCAGCAAATGCAGGTTCTGTGCACGTTTCTCCCCCGAGCTTAACTGTATTCATGTCATTATGGTCAACCCTACTTTGAGGAGGCATTTTTTTCCACAGTCGCTTTCTGAGTGCCTTCCCACCTTCCAGCCTTTTTTCTGACAATGTTTCTCTGCTATTCATAGAGTTTTCAGTGACTAGCGATTCAGAAGTAGTTTGTCACTCTTTCTTCCTAGTCTGTCTTTGTTTTGTAGCTCATCTGAAACCTGTCCACCATGGGTGACCCTGCTGGTTATTTAAACAACGGTGGCATAGCCCTCAGAATCAAAGCAACTCAAACCACCCCAGCACGACAGACAGACGAGTGGTGGCCGTTTGATTTATGTCTATACTGTCTCTTTAAATTTCGATGTCAATCTTGATACAATCCTGATATAATTTCAAACTGATATCTTTGCTCTTGAGCACAGATTTACTTAGTGCAATACATCAATTTATTTCTTGACTGCTGCTTCCCATGAATGTTGATAATGAATCTAACAAAATTGACAACTTTAATCTTTTCTCCATTTATCATGATGTTGTTGATTCAGTGTAAGGATTTTTGTTTTGATTACATTGAAATAGAACACATACTGAAGACTACAGTCTTTGATCTTCATCAGTAAGTATTTTAAGTCCTTTTCACTTTCAGCAAGCGAGGTTGTATCATTGGCATGATGCAGGTTTATAATGAGTTTTCCTTAAATCCTGATGCCATATTCTTCTGCATATATTCCAGATTCTCAGATTATCTGCTCAGCATACAGATTGAATATATATGATGAAAGAATATAATATGGGAGCACACCTTCCCTGATTTAAAACCATTCAGTATCTTCTTGTTCTGTTCGACTGCTTCTTGGTATATATTCAGGTTTCTCAAGAACATAATTATTTGTTCTTGAATACCCATTGTTCACAATGTTATACTTAGTTGGTCATATTCTACAAAGTTGGAAGCCTTTGCATAGTCCATAAAGCTCAGGTAAGCATCTTTCTGGTATTCTCTGCTTTCAGACAACATCCATCAAATATCAGCAATGATATCCCTTTTCCAAATCTTAGTCTGAATTAGGCTTGAAACTCTGGCAATTCCCTGTCAATGTGCTGTTTCAAATGTTTTTATATTCAGCAAAATTTTGCTTTCATGTGATATTAAAGATATTGTCCAATGATTTCTCCATTCCATTGGGTCACCTTTCTTTGGAATGACCACAAATAAGGATTTTGTTCTAAATCACTTGGCCAGGTAGCTGTCTTCCATATTTTTGGCACCAATGAGTAAAATGTGCCTCGTATTGCATGAGTTTGTTGAAAGATTTCAATTTGCATTTCATCAATTCCTGGACCCTTGTTCTTTGTTAATGCCTTCAGTGCAACTTAGACTTCTACCTTCTTTACCATTGGTTCTTGAAATGGTTGAACATTGACTAGTTCTTTTTGATACAGTTATCCTGCATATTCCTTCCATCTTTTTTGATGTTTTGTGCAGTATTCAATATTGTTCCCATAGAACAGTTAAATATTGCATGTCGGGGCTTGAATTTTTCCCCCCATTTCTTTCAACTTGAGAAATGTTTATTGTATTCTTCTATTTTGGTTTTCTAACTCAAGGTCTTTGCACATTTCCTTATAAATCTTGACTTTGTCTTTTCAAGCTGCCCTTTGAAATTTTCTGCTCAATTATTTTTCCTTCCCATTTCTTCCATTTGCTTTAGCATCTTTATGCTGGAGAGTAAATTTTGGAGTCTTTTCTGACAGGCATTTTAGTTTTCTCTTTCTTTCTTGTTTTCTTAATTACCTTTTGCTTTCTTCCTGTTTGTTGTTGGTTATGTCAACACACAACTTTTCTGGTCTTTGGTCATTAAAGTCTAACACATAAGATCTGTTCTTGAGATGGTCTCTAAATTCAGAAATTCAGGTGAAATATATTCAAAGTCATACTTTGGCTCTTGTGGACATGTTTTAATTTTCTTCACCTTCAGCTTGAACTTGCATTTGAGCAATTGATGGTATGTTTCACAGTCTGTCCCAGTCGTTGTTTCGATTGATGATATTGAGCTTCTCTACTCTTTCCTTTCACAGATATAATCAACTCCATTTCTCTGTATTCTATCTGGTGAGGTCTATAGATGGGTTTTTATGATGTTTATTAAACATGTTTGCAACGAAGAAGTCATTGGATTTGCAAAATTCTATCATATAATCTCCAGCATCATTTCTATCACCAAGACCATATTTTCCAGCTGCTAATCCTTCCTCTTTGTTTCCAGTTTTTACATTCTAATAGTCAGTAATTATCAGAGCATCTTGTTTGGAGAAATGATCAATTTTAGACTAAAAGTTTGGTTGAATTTGAAGAATTCTCATTTTTACTGTTGTTGCTACTAAATGCAGTAGAGACTATTCTGAATCATAGCAACCTTGCATAGGGTTCCCAAGGAGAAGTTCTTGGGTTTGAACTACTGACCTTGTGGTTTTCAGTCCACAGCTGCTCTTATCACACCACACCAGGAGCTGTTACATTTATAGAGCCTAAAATACTTGCATGACATTTAAAACTTTTCAAAGTAACTAGACATATAAAAACTGTTAACTTCAGATTTAAGAATTAATGATGAAATTTAAACAATTTCAACACCACATTTACAAGTGCCTTTACCTTAAATTTTACCAAAAATAACAGTGATGTTTCTTCTTATTCAAAGCAACTGCCAATCCCTGTATCATCTGCTCAATGACAGAGAACAGCCAATACCACCAAAACCCCCCTTGAACTGTACTACATAAACAGGGAACAGACAACTGTTCATACACTTCCATTTCCTATGAAATCCACCAGGAAGTAACTAGTGAGTGTTGAACATACCAACATAAAAATATCAATTAAATGCAAGTGCAATGCAACAAAAAAAATACCAGAGACAACAGACAATTTCATTTCACACAAAGAAACAAGATAGAGTGGCTCAAACAAGTGGTCAATACCGAGTTAGAAAATGTTTTTTAGGTATAAAAGGTAAAGGAACTACCAGTTTAAGAATTTGAAAAATATTATCTAGGTACTTTCATTGAATTGAGAGAAAGATCAAGGAAGTTATAGATGAAAACAAGAAGAACAAGGAAAAGTTTTAGATGAACTCAGGCAAACATTACAAGTACAAACAGACAAAATAAATGAAAAATTAGAAACAATACAAAACTGCAAATAGAAATACAGACTAATATTAACTATCAAAAATGAATAATAGAGGCGGAACTTGATGGCGGCTAGGGTGGCGGTGCAGTAAAGGTCGCCATCAACAATAGCACAGAATACCAGGCAAAGCAGAAACAGGGCAGAGCTCCAAAACTCGGAACCACAGAGATAGGAATATTTTAAAGGTTTGAAGGCTTATAGCTTGTGGAGTTTGGAGCTAAAGTAAAAAAAATTTGCGTACTTTTGAATCTGCCGGGCTGAGCTCGGAGGCCTGAGCTTGAAGCCAAACATCTCAATTCGAGTCTGCTAGAAGAACAATCAGAAAAAAAGAAGAGGAAAAAAAAAAATGAAGAAAGTCTATGATTTACATAGGACAACATCAAGAGGAAGAGCTTCACACATGAACAGAATTCCGGAACAGATAGAAAGAAAAAAAACTGGGAAAATTGTCAAATTTATTTGAAGAAAACTTTCTGGACATCATAAAAGATAAGTATTCAAGAAGGTGAATGAACCCAAATAAAATAGACCTTAACAGGAAATTACCCAACCATTGTAATAAAAATTTCCAAAACCCAAAGGTAAGAAATGAATTCTGAGAGTATCTCAGAAAAAATGAAGTTACCTACAGTAGAGAACCAATATTACTAAGTTCTGATTTCTCAGCAGAGAACATGAAAGCAAGAAGACAATGGAATGACAAATAAACTCTGGAAGAGGAAAAAATTGCTAAGAATAATACACCAGCAAAATTGTCAATTAAATATAAGAGCAAAATTAGGACATATTTAAATAAAGAAAAATTTAATGAATTCGTAAAAACTCATTACATAAAATACTAAACTGAATTCTTTGTATGGAGAACCAATAACAGCAAACAACATCCTGAGATTAATAAACATGACAGCATCACCCAGAAGGCAACACAAGTGTGTTGTTACTATTTTTGTTGTTGTTGGGTGCTCTCAAGAGAGTTCTGACTCATAACAGCTCTCTGCACAACAGAACAAAACACTGCCAATCCTGCACCATCCTCACAGTTGTTGTTAAGTTTGAGCTCATTGTTGCTGCCACTGTGCCAATCAATTTTATTTGATGTCTTCCTCTTTCTCAGTTTACCAAGAATAATGTCCTTTTCCAATGACTTATGCCTCTGATAGTAATTCCAAAGTCTGAGAGATGAAGTCTCACCATCTTGACTTCTAAGGTGCATTCTGCCTGTACTGCTTCCAACTCAAATGTGTTTGTTCTTCTGGCAGTCCATGGTACATTCATTATTCTTCTCCAACACTGTAATTCAAATACATGATTTTTTAATGGTCTTCCTTATTCACTATCCAACTTTCATATGTGTATGAAGCTACTGAAAATGCCATGGCTTAACTCAGACTCACCTTAGTTCTCAAACTGATATGTTTGCTCTTGAACACTTTAAAGAGGTATTGTGTAGCATATTTCTCTAATGCATTTCATTTCTTGAATGCTATTTCCATGAATATTGATTGTGGATCTAAACAAATGAAGTCTTTGGCAACATTCATATTTTCTCCATTTATCATGATGTTGTTTATAAATCTAGTTTTTGTTTTCTTTGCATTAAGATTCAATCCATACTAAAGTCTGTAGTGTTTGATATTCATAATTAAATATTTTTAAGTGCTCTTTGCTTCCAACATGCATGGTTGTACCATCTGCATACCATTGGTTGTTAAGGCGTCTTCGTCCAATTCTAATGCCATATTCTTCTTCATATAATCCAACTTCTCTCAATTATTTGCTTAGCATACATGTGAAAGAATACAAATTGGTGCACATATTTCCTGAATTTAAACCATTCAGTATTCCTCTGGTCTGTTTATATGATTGCCTCTTGTTCTATGTACAGGTTTGTAATGAACAAAATTAATCACTCTGGAATGCCTATCCTTTAAAATATTATTTTTATCTTGATAAGATACACACAGTCAAAAGTCTTTGAATTGCAAATAAAGCACAAGTAAATATGTTTCTGGTATTTTCTGCATTCAGTCAAGATCCATCTGACAATGATATGCCTAGTTCTACATCTTCTTCTGCATCCAGCTTGAATTTCAGGAATTTTCCTTTTGATGTATTGTTGAAGTAATTTTTGAATTATCTTCAACAAGGTTTTTCTTGCATGTAGTATTAATGATATTGATTTTTTTTTTTTTCTGCATTCCTTGAGATGCTACTCTTTCGAATGGGTACAAATTTGGATCTCTGACAATCAGTATCTCAGAAAGCTATCTTCCAAATTACTTGGCCTAGATGGATGAGCGCCTCTAGTACTTCACCAGTTTGGTGACAGATTTTAATTTGCATTCCACCAATTCCTGGAAATTTGGTTTTTGCCAGTGCCTTCAATGCAGCTTTGATATCTTTCTTCGGTTCCAAAAGTAAAACAAGCCTACAAGACACATTTATATGAAGATAAATGCGGCATCAGGATTGGAGAAAGACTCATTAACAACCTGTAATATACAGATGATACAACATAGCTTGCTTAAAATTTTTATTGATGAAGATCAAAGAGCACAGCCTTCAGTATGGATTGCATCTCAATGTAAAGAAAACAAAAATACTCACCACTGGACGAATAAACAACATTCTTATCAATGGAGAAAAGATTGAAGTTGTCAAGGACTTCATTCATCTTGGATCAAATATCAACACTCATGGAAGCAGCAGTCAAGAAATCAAATGATGTATTGCATTAGGCAAATCTGCTGCACAAGACCTTTTTGAAGTGTTGAAGAGCAAAGATGTCAGCTTGAGGACTGAGGTGCGCTTGACCCAAGCCATGGTATTTTCAATAACCTCCTACGCATGTGAAAGTTGGACAGTAAATAAGGAAGGCCATAGAGGAATTGATGCTTTTGAGTTATGGTGTTGGAGGAGAAGATTCAAAGTGTCATGGGCTGCCAAAAGAAAAAACAGATCTGTGTTGGAATAAGTGCAGCCAGAGTGCTCCCTTGAGTCAAGATGGCCAAACTTCATCTCTCAGAATTCGGATGAGACCAGTTGCTGGAGAAAGATATTATGTTTGGTAAGGTAGAGGGTCAGGGAAAAAGAGGAAGACCCCCAGAGAGATGGATTGGCCAAGTGGCAGCATCAATGGGCTCAAACAAGGCAACAATAGTTAGATTGGCCCAGGATCGGGCAGTGTTTTGTTCTGCTGTGCATAAGGTCACTATGAATCAGCACCAACTCGATGGCACCTAACAACCACAACAAAGACTGAAAATAGGGAATCAAAGATATCAATTTATATTGACGACAACTACAAAGCAATAGCAAAGACTAGTGAGGTTATAGAACTGTCAATGACAAGGAAGTCAAGTAGATTTCAAGATAGTTCGTAGTGTTTTAAACTGTGAAAGAAATTAATAAATTAAAAGGTTTCCGTAAGAACATTAATAAACCTTTTCATCCAAATAAAAAAGGGAAAGTCTAAAAGATTTAAACATTGAGATAATAGCAATGAAGAAAATGTTACACACAAAAAAATATATTTACAAACATAATCATCTCAGCCCAGGAAATTATGTGGAACAAAGAAACCAGCAGTACAACAAGAAAACACAAAGTAAAATGGTAGCCATCAATTCGTACCTATTGGTAATTACACTGAATGCAATTTGATGAAACGCATGAATCAAGAGAAAGAGAATTAAAAAATGGATAAGAAAATTAGATCCATCAACTTTTTGTCTACAAGAAACACACTTTACACACAAAGATAAAAATAGACTAAAAGTCCAAGGATGGAAAAATTTGTCAAGATAAATGCAATCAAAAAGAGCAGGAGTGGTGATTAATTTATGATAAAATAGACTTTCTGACAAAATCCAACATAGTCAAATAAGGACATTAAAATTGAAGGGTCATTTGAACAAGAGAGCATAATAAATACCTATGTTCCTAATGAAAGAGCCTCAATATATATAAATCAAAATAAAACAACTGAAAATAAAATGGATAACTTTACAGTAATAATTGTTGTTAGATGCCATCAAGCCAGGTCTAACCCATAGCAATCCTATTTACAACAGAACAGAACACCACCAGGTCTTGCGCCATCCTCACAATTGCTGCTGTGCCTCAACCAGTTGTTTCTGCTACTGTGCCAATCCATCTCATTAATGGTCTCCATCTTTTTTACTTTCCCTCCAAGCATGATGTCCTTCTCCAAAGAATGGCCCTTCCTGATACTATGTCAAATTATGAGTGACATAGTCTCGCCATCCTTGCTTCTAAGGAGCATTCTGACTGTACTTCTTCCAACACAGATTTGTTTGTTCTACTTGCAGTCCAACATATTGGGAAATTTTAATGTATCTCTTTCTATGAAGGGCAGAACAACTCTAAAGAAACTCAACAAGGACACAGAATAACTAAATAACACAATTAAACAACTTAAAACTCCACACAACCAGAGTAAAATGTATGTTCTTTTTCAGTGTACATGGAACATTATGCAGAATAGATCATATATTAGACCACAAAACAAGCATCGGTAAATTTTAAACCATTGAAATACTACTAAATATCCTCTCAGAATATGAAGCTTTTAATAAGAAATCAACAGTAGGAAGATGAAGGAAAAACTCAGATATATAGAAATAGAGATTGAATAACCTCCTGCTGAAAAACTACTGGGTAAAATAATAATTGCATTTTTTTTTTTTTTAATTCCTTGCAGGTGAAGTTCCCCTTGTGGCTCAGTTTTCAGCCAAGCAATGGATAGGTATATAAGGGGAACAATAACACTTATACGGTATGCTTACCATGGAATGGACAACTCTTAGAGATCAAAAGGACAACATTTACCTAAGGAAAAAGTTCAGAAGGATTAGGAAAGAGGGTGAAATGCAAACAAGAATTACAGAGAGGAAATGGGTTAACTTATGTTACATGGATGGGATTGCAATCATTGAAATGAAATGAAAGTCATGATTTGTTAAGAGTAAAACTGATGATATGCTCCATAAACATTCACCCAATTCACAATAAAAAGTTAAAAAAAACAACAACAATCTTTGAATCAAATAATAACAAAAACAAGGAACACCAAAACCTTTGAGACACAAAAAAGCAGTGCTTAGAGGGCCATTCATAGTAATAAATGCTCATATACCCCCCAAAAAAGAACCCAAATCAATTCTTAACCCAACATTTCCAACTGGAAAAAGGCAGCAAAGTTACCCTACAGCTGACAGAAAAAAAAAAAAAAAAAAATTAGAGCAGAAATAAATAAAACAGAAAAACAACAGAAAGAATCAACAAGATAATGTTTGTTCTTTGAAAGGATTAATAAAATCAACAAACCACTGGCAAATCTTACAGCAGAAAAGGAGATGTAAATAACATGACTAAGAAATTAAATCGGTGACATCACAAAAGAACCAGCAGAAATAAACAGAACAACAGCAGCATGTCATGAAGAACTGACTCCAACAAACCTAAAAGCCTGAAGAAATGAAAAATTTTAAGAAACACATTATTTACCTAAATTAATGTGGACTGAAGTAAAAAAATCGAACAGACATGCAACAAAAAGAAAAATTTATCAGGCCATTAAACTTCCAACATCCAAGACCAGATGTCTTCTCTGCTGAATTCTACCAAACAGTCAGAGAAGAGCTGAAACCAATGCTGCTCATACTATTCCAAAAGGTCAAAAAAGGATGAAACTCTCAAATTCATTTTCTGAAGCAAGCACAATGCTAATATCCAAACCAAGCAAATACATCACTGAAAAACAAAACTTTAGACAAATATTACTCATAAACATAAGGAGCTCTGGTAGCATAGTGGTTACAAATCGGGCTGCTAACCTCAGAGTCAGTAGTACATAACTACCAACTGTTCCGTGGGAGAAAGACGAGGCTCTCTGCTCCCGTAAAGATTTACATCCTCGGAAAACCTGTACAGGGTCACTATGGATCAGAATCGACTCCACAGCACATTACCACCACCACCACTCATAAACATAGATGCAAACATTCTCAACAAAATCCTATACAATAGAATACAGCAATATATCCAAAAATTAATACATCTTAACCAAGTTTGATTTATATCATATATGCAAGGTGTTTCAACATTAGAAAATAGTCACATGATCCACCATATAAATAAAACAAAGGAAAAGAAGCACATGATCAAATTGATTTACACAAAAAAAGGCATTTAACAAAATACAACACACATTTCCTGATTAAAAACACTCAACAAAACAGGAATAGATGGGAAATTCATCAACACAGTTAAAGACATATATACAAAACCAACTGCCAACATTACTCTCAGTGGAAAGAAACTGAAAGCATTGTGCTTGTCAATGAAAACCAAACAAGGTTGGCTGGCTTTTGAATGATTTGCCACACAATCCACTGTCACTTATGTATTTGACAGAATCATTTCACATACACGTTCCATATTGTCCTCAGCCATGGACGTAGACAGGTGTTTTAATAAAACTAGAGCATGGATAATTTTTTATTCTCCCTCATAGATTTATAAGGAGCTCTGGTAGTGTAGTGGTTACGAATCGGGCTGCTAACCTCAGAGACGGCAGTTCGAAACTACCAGCGGTTCTGCAGGAGAAAGATGAGGCGTTCTGCTCCCGTAAAGATTTACAGCCTCGGAAACTCTGTGTAGGGTCACTATTAGTCGGAGCCGACTCCACGGTACTTAACAACAACAACATAGATATATACACACACATGTTCATTGCAGACTATTCACCACAGCTAAAAGATGGAATCAATCTACATTCCCATCAATGGAAGAATGAATAAACTTTGGTACACACAGACAATGGAATAATATGCAATGTTAAAAAATAATGATGAATCTTCAAAATACCTTATAACATGAGAAGAGGTAGAAAAGACGGACATGAAATACATGCTGAGTAAAATTAGTATGAGATCACTATTTGAAAAAAATTAAGGAAATGTTTTCACACTACAACAACAACAAAACATTCTTTGATGATTACCATGGCTAGGAGGGAATAAGGAGTAATTGCTTAGAGGATTGTTGTTGGTTGGTAAGTGTCATTGAATTGGATCTAAAACATAGCAACCATGTGTAGGGTTTCTATGGTCAGTGGGTTTGAATTGCAACTCAAAGGTTAAAATTTCAGCACAATAAAAATACAATAAGACAGGACTGATTGTGAGGGTTGGAAATATAACGGTAGACATTTTATAGCAAGGAGGGGAGTGATTAACTTTCCAGTCTAGGAATGGAGGTCCCTAAGACCATCAATAGAGAAGAGCAGAGAGCTGGACCCTACCCAGAGAAGCAATGATGCCTGAGATGGAGGCAGAGGCGATGACATGGAGAGATGGAGCAGCTGGGGACTTTAGATCCAGAGAGGGAGAGGGACTGTGTGCTGAAGACCGGGGGTGGGGGTGGGAGTTGGGGGCAGGCTTGCAAGGTATACCCTTTGGTTGGTTGATGATGCATGGAGGGGATTGTAACCATGGCAATATACGATAGAATGAATGTAAAACTAATGTTCTCCCATGTAAACTATCACATAATTCATAACAAAACATTTTTTAAAAAAATACAATAAGAAAGAAGTTGGCAGAAGAATGATGAAGTCATGGGAAGACAGAGGAAGAGTGAAAAAGTTAAAGAAAACAGAAGTTAAAAACTGTTATAGACATAATCCTGCATTAATGGATAGATACATGGATAGACATGCTAGCTGAATGTGTATGGGAGGAAGAGTGGAAGTATACCCAAAAATATATCATGGTTAAACAGAGGATATTTGTACATGAGAATTTACCTTTGGTATAAACATATCTGTGAGTGTGGTAAGGCATTGTTGTTGTTGTTAGGTGCCATCGAGTTGGAACTGACTCATAGCGACCCTATGCACAGCAGAATGAAACAATGTCCAATCCTCACTACTATTGCCACACTTAAGTCCATCAATGATGCCACCTGGCCAATCCATCTCATTGAGGGTCTTCCTCTTTTTTTCTGACCCTCCATCTTACCAAGCATTATATCCTTCCCTAGCTACAATATGTCCAATGTATGAGATACAAAGTTTGGCCATCCTGGCCTCCAAGGAGCACTCTGGCTGCACTTCTTCCAAAACAGATCTATTGGTGCTTTTGGCAGTCCATGGCACTTTTAGTATTCTCTTCCAATTCAAAGGCATCAATTCTTCTACGATCTTCCTTATTCACATAAATACAGGGACCAAAATTATGACAAATTCTTAGACATTAAAAACATTTCAAGGGAATGAGGAGCTTGACCTGGAGGCTGAGGACCATAGTCCTAGCAGACACCATGGTCATTTGGCATACCATAGTCCACAATGAAAACAAAAACAATGTTCTACAGCCTACATTGATAAATAGTGACTGGGATCTTAAAAGCTCATGAATGGCCATCTGAGTTGCAACTGTTGTTCTCTCCTTGTTCAGAGGAAAGAAGAGTGATAAAAATTGAACTCACTTGGAAACAATTAACCCAATGGAATAAAAGACAATGTGAACATCAGTCTCCATCACTATGAGACCAGGGCTAGATGGTGCCTGGCTACCACTAACAACTGCTCAGAAAGGGATCACATTAGAAGTTCCTGGATAGAATGAGAAAAAATGTGGAACAAAACTGAAAATTATAAAAATAAAAACAGGCTCACTGGTCAAGTAGAAATTGATGGAACTCTGAGACTGTGACCCTTGGTCACCCTTCAAGTGTTTTCTAACTCATCTCCATGGCTTAATTTCCAGTCGAGCTGGAGCCCTGGTGAGGCAATGTATGTTAATGCACTGGACCACAAAGTCAGTTTGAACTGCAAGGTAAGCAATTCAAGCTCACCAGCCACTCAGAAACCCTATACAGGGTCACTATGGGTTGGAACTGATTCAGTGGCACTTAACATCAGTAACAGCAACTGTAGATTGTTATATAGGAGGGACAACAACACTAGTCAGGTATACACACCATAGAAAGATCAACAATTTGAGATCCATAAGGTGGCATGTAGCAAGGGACAAAATTCAGAAGAATTGGGTAAAAAGGAGGAACGGAAACAAGAAAGACAGAAAAAAAGTGGGATAAATGATGTTATACTCAGGATATTGTAATCACTGAGATGAAAGGAAGTGTAGGATATGTTGAATGTAAAGCTGATGGTCTATTCTGAAAACCTTCACTCAATTCATATTAAAAAATTAAAAAATGAATCGGTCTCCAAACTTAGAACATCTGGTTAAAAAAAAAATAATAAGTTATTTTGTAAGTCATTCAGTTGCAAGCACAGCAAAATGTAACTTTTGAATACACTATTTGACTATTTGTATTTTATTTTCTGAGAAGTTTCCCACAGTAAATGATCAGATAATGCAAAATTGAAATCTCACAGTTAAGTAAACACGAACTGGATTCTATCAAAGGAAGCCCTAGATAAATGAGAATGACTCCATCTATGTGGAGATATATAAACTTATCTTCTGGAATTAAAATACTGGTGCTGCATTGTAGGATAAGCACTGGGTGGCCAGGTTGGTTTGAACTGCAAAGTCAGTGGTTCAAACTCATCAGCCACTTCTTGAAACCTTGTAGAGGGTCGCTATGAGTTGGAACTGACTTGACAGCAAATAACAACAAATTATCAAACCCAGTAAAGGAGTAGAGAATGCTGTAAGAGGGATACTTGTGTAGGAATTGATAAAAAGTGTTGGAGAGTGGAGATATGTTTCACCTCTACTTCATAGCAATCAGCCTTAGGCTGTTGATGTTGATAATGATTCACTTTCCTTTCCTTGTGAAGTTAGACAACTCAACCACACCATTTTACTGTCACCTCAAGTTGTCCATTAATGTGTTGTTAAGTGCCGTTGAGTTGGTTCCAACTCATAGCAGCTTTTGGGTTTGAACTTTTGACCTTCTGGTCCCAAGTCTGGTGCCAATCCTACAGCACCATACCAGGAGTTCTTCGATGGTGGTCCCTAGTTTCCAGTCCGATTTCCCTGATAGTTCAAATAAAATTGAATTGCTTAGACTGCTAACCACAAGGCTGACAGTTCAAACCTGCCAGTCCCTTCACAGGAGAAAGATGATACTTCCTGCTCTGGTAAAGATTTATAGCCTTGGAAACCCTATATAGGGTTGCTGTGAGTTAGAAGCTCCTTGATAACACTGCACTAAGGGTTTTTTGGTTTAGACAGTTACTTAAGTTTCTTCTCTGGTCTCACTAGGGTGTATCTTATCCAAGTACAGCACATTCCTGGGCCTTTTTTGACTCAATAATGGTATCCTTTTTTACCCTGATGCAACTCTGTGTGTGGTAAAGAGTATATCTCATATTTCACCAACCATGCCAGAAATGTGTCAAGACTAATATTTTGTCTCACTAGTGTAACTTAACTGACTAGTTGATTCCCAAATTGCTTTTACTTTTACCCAGAAAAAGACACTCATATAGCTTTCTACCCTTCGACTATTTAACATAATTTCCACTATTGCTCCTCAGAAAGTTGAAAAGACATTTGCCATGAAATGTATAACAGATAAATGGATAAGCTCCAAAGAATCCAATTTCAAACATCTTGTAAAAAAATAAAATCCAAATAAGGATTATGTTAAGGAAATTATGAGTCATAACAAATGTTAAATTCTCTACAATGTTTGACAATGGAAAACATAAAACTGTTTTAATACTGAGCATATTTTCTAAATGTTTGACTTTGCACACATAATAGAAAATCAACTATATTTCCATAGCATAGATATTTGGACATTTTTGTCAAAATATTTTGTGTTTCAAATCACTCTTATTATGGTTTAAATTGTGTTCCAATTCCTGCCACAAAATACGTGTTGGTATTCTAACCCTTGTATCTATAGATGTAACACTGTTTGGAAATAGGGTATTCTGTGTTGCGATGATTAGAAAATACTGAGATAGAGCAAGTTCTAAATCACATTATTTCTTAGTTACAAAAGAGTAGATTAGACACACAGACACACTGACAAGGAAAGACACAAAACATGTGAATATCCAAGCAAAGAAACCAAGGAATGCCCAGAGCTACCTACAGTATCAAGACCCTGATTTAGTCTTTTCGCCTTCAAAACTGTGAGAAAATAAGTATCTTCTTTAAAAATCACAACTTGTGGTGTTTATGTTATGACAGCACTAGTTAACTAAGACAATGCCCTTTCTCCTGATTTTTTTGTAAGATTTGAACATATCTGATATTAAAAACAAAAACTATAATAATTTTTGTACTTGACAAAAATTTCCAGCTATCCCTCTAGCACTTTTCCTGCTCAAGTAGTCCGCAGAAAAGTTTATTATAATCCTTATTACATTTACCACATTCATCCTTCAACCCACTTCAATCCAATTTTGTCTCTTACCCTACCACTAAAACTACTATTCCTAAAATGAATCACTTTATGACAAATAACTGGGAAGTTGTTAACACTTGTGGACCATTCTTTCCTTGAAGCACTCTTTTTCACTGACTTTCATAATTCCAACTTTATTTTGTCTCAAACAATTAAAAGATTTTCTTCTGTTTGCATTTTACAGGTGAACTAACCTTTTATTCTTGGTCTATGTATACCCCACTGATAGTTTTACAATTTTATGTGGTTATAATCTTGGCTAAAGATTTGAGTTGTTAAATGCATATGTATGTGTTTAACTGTCAACTACGCCTTGCTATGTAGGTGACTTCTGGGCATTTTAAGATCAAGGTATCTGAAACTGAATTCTTTTAACTTTCACCTCTCCTTAATCTAGTGTCTCCCTAGGAGTTCTCTCTCTTAGTGAATGTATCACCCTCTTACCAGTTGCCCAAATTAGATCTCTCAGAATTTTCCTTTCGGAAAATTACTTTTCTCTCCTTCATTCTTTCAGACAGTCAAAAATTATATCTTGGACTTCTGGAGGAGTATGGTGGAGTAAACAGACATGTTGAGCCAACTCTCTGCAACAAAGGCTTAGAAGACTAAGTGAAACAGATAGAAATAGTAATCCTAGAACCCTAAGCATCAGAGGATAGGACAGAGAAGTGGATTGAGTGCAGACTTGAAGAAGAAGTAGAACAAGAGCAGTAAGAGAGAAGCAAAAAATAAAAGGGCAGATTGTAGACTGGTCTAAAGTAGCATGGTAATCTTAAAAGTTTTGATAGAAGTTATTGATACAACAACTTGCAGGCACAGAAGGCTGACAGCAACAGGGGCATGCTCTCGCTTGTTCCCTAACTGACATGGACTGGCCACATCCTGCCCTCACCAACTTAAACTAAGTGATACCCTCTCCAAAACAATCTCTGCTCTGCCTGGGATCAGAGGGCAAACAACCACCACATCTAGTAGCATGAATCTTTACAGAAGACAACAGTGCACAAAGAACTGCGTTCACATTTCCAGAAGACACGTAGTGAGGGCCTAAGAACACACCAATATGTAATCATCAATTATGTATAAATAATATCAGTGTGTTGCTGTGATTCTGGAAGCTATGCTGTCAGTATTTAACATACTAGCAGGATTAGCCATAGTGGACAGGTTTCAGATGAGCTTCCAAAGGCAGGCTAGGAAAAAGGAGAGACAGATTACTTCCCAATATTAGTCACTGAAAACCTTACGAATAGCAGTGGAACACTGTCAGAATATTAACTATTAAAACATGAATACTGACTATTGAAACATGATGAAGAGCACCAGAATATTGTCAAAAATAGTGACAGAAGATGATTTCCTCAGGTTAAAAGTTAGTCTAAATACGACTGCAAAAGAGACGCCTCCTCAAAGTAGAGTTGACCATGATGATGTGAATTGAGTAAAGGCTTCAGGACCTTCATTTGCTGATGGGGCACAACTTAAAATGAAGAGAAATAGCAGTAAACACCCAATAATAATCAGAACATGAAATGCAGGATGGGTGAATCCGGGAAAATTGGAAATTGTCAAAAGTGAAATGGAACACATAAACATCAATATCATAGACAATGTTGTTGTTGTTGTCAGGTGCCATCAAGTCGGAACTGACTCATAGCGACCCCATGCACAGCAGAACGAAACAATGTCCGATCCTGAGCCAAACTCACTACCGCTGCCACACTTGAGTCCATCAATGATGCCACCTGGCTGATCCATCTCGTTAGAGGTCTTCCTCTTTTTCTCTGAACCTCCACCCTACCCAGCATGACATCCTTCTCCAACAATTGTTTCCTCCGAACAATATGTCCAAAGTAGGAGAGACGAAGCTTAGCCATCCTGGCCTCCAAGGAGCACTCTGGCTGCACTTCTTCCAAAACAGATCTATTGGTTCTTTTGGCAGTCCATGGCACTTTCAGTATTCTCCTCCAACACCACAACTCAAAGGCATCAATTCTTCCATGATCCTCCTTATTCACTGTCCAGCTTTTGCATCCATATGAGACTATTGAAAACACAATGGCCTGGGTCAGGCGCACCCTAGTCCTCAAGCTGACTTCTCTGCTCTTCAATACTTTAAAAAGTTCCTGTGCAGCAGATTTGCCCAGTGCAATACATCGTCTGATCTCTTGACTGCTACTTCCGCGAGTGTTGATAGTTGATCCAAGAAGAATGAAGTCCTTGACAACTTCAATCTTTTCTCCATTGATAAGAATGTTGTTTATTGGTCCAGTGGTGAGGATTTTTGTTTTCTTGACATTGAGATGTAATCCATACCAAAGGCTGTGCTCTTTAATCTTCATAAGTAAATGTTTCAAGTCCTTTCAGCGATCAAGGTTGTATCATCTGCATATCGCAAGTTGTTAATGAGTCTTCCTCCAATCCTGATGCCACGTTTTTCTTCATAGAACCCAGCTTCTCATATTATTTGCTCAGCATACAGGTTGAATAAGTATGGTGAAAGAATACAACCCTGTCTCACACCTTTCCCAATTTTAAAACATTCAGTGTTCCCATGTTCTGTTCGAACAACTGCTTCTTGGTCTAGGTACAGATTTCTTAGAAGTACAATTAAGTGTTCTGGAATACTCATACTTCTCAATGTTGTCCATAGCTTGTCATGATCCACACAATCGAAACCCTTTGCGTAGTCATTAAAGCACAGGTAAACATCCTTCTGATATTCTCTGCTTTCAGCCAAGATCCATCGGACATCAGCAATGATATCTCTCGTAGACAATAGTGAGATGAAATGGACTGGTATTGGTCCTTTTGAGTATGACAATAACATGGTTTACTATGTCAGGAATGGCAAATTGAAGAAGAATCGCATTGCACTCTTTATCAAAGAGAACATACCAAGATCTCTCTTGAAGTACAACACTGTGATAGGATAAATATCCATAATTCTACAAACATGGAAGCAGCAGTCAAGAAGTCAAACAACGTATAAGAAAATCTGCTACACAAGACCTTTTAAAAGTGTTGAAGAGCAAAGATGTCAGCTTGAGGACTAAGGTGCATCTGACCCAAGCCATGGTATTTTCAATAACCTCAAATGCATGCGAAAGTTGGACAGTTAATAAGGAAGACTGTAAAAAATTTGATACATTTGAGTTACAGTGTTGGAGGAGAATATTTAAGTACCATGGGCTGCCAAAAGAACCAATAGATATGTGTTATAAGAAGTGCAGCCAGAGTGCTCCTTGGAGGTCAGGATGGACAGATTTCATCTCTCATTCTTCTGACATATTGTCAGAAATGATCAGTCGCTGGAGAATGATATCATGTTTGGTAAGGTGGAGGGTCAGAGAAAAAGAGAAAGAACCCCAGCGAGATGGATTGCCAAGGTGGTAGCATAAATGGGCACAAGTGTGACAACAATTTTGAGGTTGGCCCAGGACCAGGCAGTATTTCATTCTGTTGTGCATAGGTACACTATGAGTCAGTACCAACTAGATGTCACCTAAAAACAATAACAAGGAAGATCAGTTAATGCCATTATGATTCAAAGTTATGCAGGAACCATTAAAGCCAATGATGAAGAAATTGAAGAATTCTATCAACTTCTAAAGTCTGAAACTGATCAAACATGCAAGTGGATGTATAGTTTATTGCTGATTAGAGTACAATGGTTGGGAACACAGAGAAAGAATCAGTTTTTGGAAAATATATTCTTCATGAAAGAAATGATGTTGGAGATTGCATGATAGAACTTTGTAAGACCAATGATATCTTTATTTCAAATATCTTTTTTTAAACAAAATAAAAGACATCTATACACATAGACTTCACCAGATGGAATACAAGTAAATTGACTATATTTGTAAAAAGAGACCATGGAACGGCTCCATGCCATAGCCAAAACAAGGCTAGGAGAAGACTACAGAGCAGACCATCAATTTCTCAAGCTAAAACTGAAGAAAATTAAAGCAAGTTCACAGGACCCAAAATATGACCTTAAACATATTTTACCTCACCTAAATTTAGATATCATCTGAAGAACAGATTTGATGCATTAGACACTAAAGAACAAAAACCAGAAGAGTTGTGGATGACATCAAAAATACCACACAGGAAGAAAGCAAAAGGTTATTAATAGGAAAAGACCAAAATGGGTATCACAAGAGATTCCCAAACTTGCTCTCCGGTGTAGAGATGCTAAAGCAAATGGAAGACATGAGGAGGTAAAAGAGCTGAATAGAAAATTTCAAAGAAGGAGCTCAAGAAGACAGTGTCAAATATCATAACAAGATGAGCAAAGACCTGGAGTTAGAAAAGCAAAAGGGATGAACACATTCAGGATTTCTCAAGCTGAGGGAACTGAAGAAAAATTCAAGCCTCAACTCGAAATATTGAAGGATTCTATGTGCAAAATATTTAATGATGCAGAAAGCATCAAAAGAAGATAAAATGAATGCACAAGTCACTGTCCCAAAACAAATGGTTAATGTCCAACCATTTCAAGAGGTAGCATATTATCTAGAGCCAATGATACTGAAGGGAGAAGTTCAATGTTTGCCAAGTTTAAGGCATTGGCAAAGAACAAGGCCACAAGAATCGAAGGAATACAAATTGAAAATTTTCAACAAACTTATGAAGCATTGGAGGCACTCACTCATCTATACCAAGAAATTTGAAAGACAACTATTTTGCCAACTGACTGGAAGAGATACATATTTGTGCCCATTCCAAAGACAGAATACCAGAAAGATGTTTACTTGTGCTTTATTGACTACAGAAAGACTTCGGATCCTGTGGATTATGACAAGCTATGAATAACATTGCAAAGAATGAATATTCCAGAAGACTTAATTGGGTTCATGAGGAACCTGTACATAGACCAAGAGGCAGTTGTTCGAACAGAATAAGGAAACACTGACTAGTTTAAAATTAGGAAAAGTATGCACCAATGTTGTATTCTTTTACCATATTTATTTAATCTGTATGATGAGAAAATAATTCAAAAAGCTGGGTTATATGAAGAAAAACATGGAATCAGGATTGGAGGAAGATTCTTCATTGAGCTGGTATATGCAGATGATACAACGTTGCTTGCTGAAAGTGAAGAGGACTTAAAAGAGTTGCTGATGAAAATCAAAGACCACAGTCACTAGTATGGGTTGTACCTCAATATAAAGAGAACTAAAATCCTCATCACTGGACCTATAGACAGCATCAAGATAAATGGAGAAGACTGAAGTTGTCAAAGACTTCATTATGCCTTGATTATCCATCAATATTCATGGAAGCAGAGGTCATGAAATCGAATTGCATATTATTGCATTAGGCAATTTTGCCACACGAGACCCCTTTTAAAGTGTTCAAGAGCAAATCTGTCATTTTGAGGACTAAGATGTGTTTTCCTGAGCCATGGCATTTTCAATAGCGCTGTTACATAATGAACTAGACCACTTTGTCGGTTTGAACTGCAAGGTCGGTGGTTCAAACACACTCACCCAGCTCTGTCAGAAACTCTACACAGAGTCACTATGAGTCAGAACTGACTGTACAGCACTTAACAATAACAACATATGTATGCAAATGTTGGACAGTGAAAACGTATGACTATAGCAGAATTGATGCACTTGAGTTTTGGTGTTGGAGGAGAATATTAAACGTACCCTGGACTGCTAATAGAAAAAACATATCTGTGTTGGTAGAGGTACAGCCAGAATGCACCTCAGAAGCCAGGATTGTCAGACTTCGTCTCTCATATTTTGGATACATTATCAGGTGGGACCAGTTCCTGGGGAAGGACATCATGCCTGGTAAAGTGGAGGGTCAGTGAAAAAAATAAAAAAAGAATACCCCCAACAAGATGGATTGGCCCAGAAGCAGGAGCAATGGGCTCAAACAAAGCAATGATTGCGAGGTTGGTGCAGGATAGCACAGTGTTTTATTATGTTGTGCATAAAGTCTCTGTGAATTGGAGCCAACTTGAAGGCTTTTACCAGCAACACTGGGAAAAATACTGAACAACACATGAAGCATCACAATAAGGTAAAAGGAATACACAGTATCACTGCACCAAAAAGATCTGGTCCATTGTTTTACCAGTTTGTTGTTGTGTTGTTAAGTGCCATCGAGTCGATTCCTACTCATAGCGATGCTATATAGGGTTTCCGAGGAGCGACTTGTGAGCTTGAACCACGACCTTGCAGTTTAAACTGCTTTGCAGTCCGGTGCATTAACGCACGACGCCACATCAGGACTCCTCTACCAGTTTAGAAGGTTGTTGTTGTTGTTGTTGTTAAGTGCCATTGAGTTGGTTCCGACCCATAGCCACCCTGTACAGGGTTTCTGAGGCTGTAAATCTTTACGGGAGCAGAAAGCCTCATCTTTCTCCCGCGGAGCAGCTGGTAGTTTCAAACTGCTGACCTTAAGGTTCGCAGTCCAATTCGTAACCACTATGCTACCAGAGCTCCTTAGCATATAATAAAAAAATGATGATAGTGAAAAAAGTCCACGTTGCACTGAAGGCATTTGAGAAGAACAAGACTCTAAGGATTGACATAAGTCATGAATTTCTTCTGTGGCAGTGTAGGATAAGTACTGTGCTGCCAACCATACAGTCAGCAGTTCAAACCCAACAGCATATCCTCAGAAACCCTATACATGGTCTCTGTGAGATAGAATTGACTCCATGGCACTGAACAATAACAATGGTAATTTCAGTTGCCTCATTTGCATGTGAAAGCTGGAAAATGAATGAGGAAGACAGAAGGATTGATGCATTTTAATTATTGTTGTCAAAGGACATTGAAAGTTCCTAGAAAAGCCATTAGAAGAAACAAAGCTGTCTTGGAAGAAGTACATCTAGAATGCTTCTTGGAAGCAAAGATGATGAAACTTCATCTCATGTACTTTGAACAGGTTGTCAGGAAGAAGCAGTCCCTGGAAAAGGAGCTAATGCTTGGGGAAGTAAAGAGGTGGCAAAATATTGGAAGACACTGAAGGAGATGGATTGACACAGTGCCTCAACAGTGGGCTTAAACATAATAATACTTATGCAGATGGTGAAGGACTAGCCAGTGTTTCCTTCTGTTGTGCATAGGATTGTTACAAGTTGGAGCCTACTCAAGGTACTGAATAGCAAATAATAATATTAGTATCTGAATATCCATGTATTTCTTTGGCAAAAATATTTCTTTAACACATTTATTTGATATGTATTTGATTGAATTATAATTTAAATATGATTCATATATTGTAATTTAATGACAATAATTCTACATTTCTCTAATTTATTGGTATTACTGTTAGGTACTATTGAAGTAGCTCTGACTCATGGTGTCCTTAGGTATGGCAGAATGAAACTTAGCTAGATTCTGCACCATCTTGACATGCTTGAGTCCAGTGTTATAATAATCTATCTGGCAATTTATCTCACTGAAAGTTTCTGTTATTTCCACTGATCCTCTAAACTTTCCAAGCACTATCATATTTTTATAATGATTCATCTTTCCTGATGATAGGTCCAAAGTAAACAAGACAAAGTCTCATCACCCTTCCTTTTAAGGAGCATACTGGTTGTATATATTTCACCTAAAACTTATATGTTGGTTCTTCTGGAAGATTATGGTATACTCAACAATCTTCTACAACATTCCAATTTGAAAGCACCAATTCTTATCTTCCTTTTTCATTGTTCATTTTGCCTACTTACGGATTGATTGAAAATCCATGGCTGGCATCTC
This sequence comes from Chrysochloris asiatica, assembly GCF_000296735.1. Taxonomy (NCBI): domain Eukaryota; kingdom Metazoa; phylum Chordata; class Mammalia; order Afrosoricida; family Chrysochloridae; genus Chrysochloris; species Chrysochloris asiatica. The sequence continues at coordinate 1,108,353 of NW_006408584.1, forward strand.
TCTGATGGCTAAAGACACTCAGTATTTTTTCGTAAGCTTGGTGATCACTTGCACTCACCCTTTGGTGAAATGCCTATTCAAACTCTTTACACATTTTATAATTGGATTATTTGTCTTTTTGCTGCTAAATTATCAAAGTTTATGTCATTTTTTGGTTATTGGAATCTTGTCAGAGATATGATTTCCAAAGATATTGTGTTGGGTATGAAATGATATCTCATTGTGGTTTTGATTTGCAGGGAGTCCTGGTGTGGTGCTGTAGGATAAGCATTGTACTGCCAACTTCCAGGTCGGTGGCTCAAACCCACCAGTCATTCCTCAGAAGCTCTATACAAGGAACATTATGAATCAGAAATGACTCCATGGCACTAAACAACATTAACAAATGGCTAATGATGTTGAGAATTTTTCATGTGTTTATTGATGACTTGTTTGTATTCTCTGGAGAAATGTCTATTTAGATGCTTTCTCTTTGGAGAGTGGAGGTTGTTTGTCTTTTAATTGTTGAGTTGTGAGAGTTCTTTATATTTTTATATATATAAATTCCTTGTCAGATACAGACTAAAATATATATTCTCCTATCCTGAGGGTTGTTGTTGCTGTTCTTAAGTGCCACTGAGTCCCTGTATATGGTTTCCAAGGAGTAGTTATTGGGTTTGAACCACCAACTTTGCAGTTAGCAGTATAGTGCTTATCCTACAGCACCACACCAGGACTCCCTGCAAGTCAAAACCACAACAAGATATCATTTCATATCAACCACAATAAGTAAGATGAAAAAGACAGACAATAACATGTGTTGGCAATGATGCGGAGAAATTTAAACCACTATACATTTCTGGTAGGATTATAAAATGATATTGTCACTTTGGAAAACAATTTCGCAGTTCCTTAAAAAGGAAAACAGAATTATCATATGATCTTATGATATGATACAGAGACACATGAGGAGGTTATAATTTCTTGAGTGTGTTCTTTTCATTTTGATGAAGTTCAATCTATCTATTTTTCTTTGGTTCATGTGATTTTGATGTCATGTCTAAGAATAATTTGTTAAATCCAAGGTCATGAAGGTTTATACTTTTATTTTATTCTAAGAAATAGTCTTCTTTTTACATTTAGATCTATGATCCAATATTTGATCCAAGTTTTATATAAAACTCTATGTAAAAATGGACTCATATTGGACCATATATGAACAAAAATCAATTGGCCATAAATGTGTGGGTTTATTTTTATATTCATAAAGTCTACTCAATTGATATAAATGTTTAGTTTTATGCTAGTACCATACTGTCTTGATTACTATAGCGTTTTAGTAATTTTTTAAATTGGAAAGCATGAGGTCTCTAGCCTGGTTTTTGCTTTTCAGCACTGTTTTGACTCTTCTGGTTTCCTTACATTTCCACATAATTTTTGAATCATTATTTCAATTTCTGCAAAATAACCAGATGAAATTTTGATAGGGATTGTACTGAACCGGTTGATTAGGGAGTTATTGCCATTGTTGTTGTAGTTGGTAAGTGCCATCGAGTTGCTTCTGACTCATAGCGACCCTGTATGGGGTTTCCGAGGAGCATGTGGTAAGCTTGAACCACCAGCCATGCGATTCAAACTGATCTTATAGTCCAGTGAATTAACCCACAGTGCCACATAACAGTACTGAATCTTCCAGTCCATGAATACAGACCAGACCGTCTTTTCATTTGTTTAAGTTTTCTTTAATTTTTTTCAATGATATTTTTTACTTTTCTATTTATTTTAAAGTACTATATTCTTTTGATTATATTGCAAATGTAATTGTTTTCTTAAGCTTTATTTTTTTATTGTTTATTGTTACTGTATTGTTTTTATTTATGGATCTTGTATACAGCAACTCTGAATAAATTGTTCATTATTTTTAATATTTTTTTTCTTGATTCCTTAGGATTTGTTATATACGATACTGTTATTTGTGAATAGAATTAATTGTACCTCTTTTCCAATGTGTATGCCTATATTTTTTGTTTTTCTTGTCAATTTCCCTGGCTAGAACCTCTTGTACAGTATTGAATAGAAGTAGCAAGAGCATCACTAAGCATTCAGTCTTTCATCATTCAGCATCCTATAAGCTGTGAGTTTTTCATGAATGTTCTTTATTGAGTTGATGAAGTTTCTTTTTATTCTCAAGTTTTGTATGTTTCATGAATTTTTCTTGTGTATTTAGGCACCAATTAGAAACCAAACCCAATGCCATTGATTTGATTCTCATGGTGACACCATAGTCTTTCTGAGGCTATAAATCTTTATGAGGACAGCGTCATCTTTCAACTAAAGAGTGGCTAGTATGTTTTAACCACTGACCCTGTGGCTAACAGTCCAATGACCAATACACAGCACCATCAGGACTGCTTGTTAAGGACAAAAACATTTATGAAGGGGGCTTCAAAAAGTTTGTGGAAAAATTCCATTATCTTTTCATTCCATTTTTCCACAATTTTTTAAAGCAATGTCTTATTATAAATAAAAGTTTTTAATTTGAATCTTGAAACATTATTCTTTGATAATTAATTTTTAAACATTAAAACAAAACTATCTCCTATAGTTTTCTTTAAAGCAAACAATAATTTAGCTTGACTGATAAAAGAAAAGTCCACTTTCAGAACTAGCTAGATGGGATTAAATTGACAACAACAATTCAAAAGAATGGATAAATACCATAAAGAGCAGTGAGATTCTGTTAAGTGAGGAAGAACAACTCATAAAAGAAGGATGATGTTGATTGTACAATGCAAAGAATGTGATCAATGTCACTAAATTATTCATGTAGAAACTTGGATCAGTGTATGTTTTGTTGTGTATTTTCTCAATTACATCCAAAACAACACATTAAACTCCACTGCTTAGCAAAACACAAATACATGGATATGAAGGATTAAAATAAAGAAAATACTATGGTGTGGGTCAGGTGCACTTTAGCTCTCAAAGTGACATCTTTCCTTTTTACAACTTTAAAAGAGGTCTTTTGGCAGCTGCTTTATCCACTGTAAATTTTATTTCCTGAGAGCTGCTTCCGTGGACATTGATTACTAATTCAAGTAGAACGAATTTCATGACGTTCTTAATTAGTTCACTTGTGAGAATTTTCATTTTCTTCGCATTTGGGTATTGTGTTTGGTGTTAGGTGCCATTGTGTTAATTTTGACTTATAGCAACCCTATGCACAAGAAGGAAACACAACCACCCAGGCCTGCGCCCTCCTCATATCTGCTGTTACGCTTGTTTTGTGCTCATTTCTGCAGCCACAGTGCTAACCTGTCTCACTTGGGTCTTACTCTTTTTCTTGCTGACCCTCCACTTTACCAAAGGAGCTCTGGTAGTGTAGTGATTACAAGTTGGACTGTTAACTTCAAGGTTAGGAGTTCAAAACTGCCAGCTGTTATGCAGGGAAAAGATGAGGCTTTCTGATCTGGTTAAGTTTTAAAGTCTGGGAAACTCTATGCAGGGTCGCTATGAGTCAGAAGCGACTCCACGGTGCACCACCAAGGCACATCACCACCACTTTACCAAGCATGATGTCTTCCTCTAGGGACTGGTCCTTCCCAATAATATGTACTAAGTATAAGATATTATGTCTTGGCATTCAGGCTCCTAAGGAGCATTCTAGTTGTACTTCTTCCAGCACAGATTTGTTTGTTCTTCCAGCAATCCACGACACTTTTAATAATTGTCTCCAACACTGTAGCTCAAATGTATCAATTCTAATTATGGTCTTCCTTATTCAGTGCCCAAATTTTACATGCATATGAGGCTATTGAAAATACCATGACTTGAGTTGTTGTTGTTAGGTGCCATCTAGTTGGTACCGACTAATAGCAACTCTATGCACGACAGAACAAAACACTGCCCGGTCCTGGGCCAACCTCACTACCCTTGCCACGCTTGAGTCCATCCATACTGCCACTTGGCCAATCCATCTCACTGGGGGTCTTCCTCTTTTTCTCTGACCCTCCACCTTCCCAAACATGATAGTCGTCTCCAGCGACTGGTCCCTCCTGATAATATGTCCGAAGTATGAGAGACAAAGGCACAGCTTAATTCTCAGACTGACGTCTTTGCACTTGAACACTTAAAAAGGCCTTGTTCAGCAGATTTGCCTAATGCAATGTATCATTTGTTTTCTTGTTGGTTGCTTCCATGAGTGTTGGTAGTAGGTCCAGGCTAAATGAGGTCTTTAACAACTTCAATCTTTTCTCCATCTATCCTGATGTTATTTAATGGCCCAATTATGAGGATTTTTATTTTCTTTACATTGAGATCCAACCCATACTGAAGGCTATAGTCTTTGATCTTCCTCACTAAGTATTTTAATTCCTTTTCAGTTTCAACAAGCAAGGCTGTATCATCTGCACATCGTAGGTTGATAATGGGTCTTCTGCCAATCCTGATGCCATGTTGTTCTTCATATAATCCCACTTCTCATATAATTTGCTCAGCATATAAAGTAAATAATTATGGTGAAAGAATACAACCTTGATGTACATCATTCCTGATTTCAAACCCATCAGTGCCCCCCTTGTTCTGTCCAAGCAACTGCCTCTTGGTCTATGTGTAGATTCCTCATTAGCACAATTAAATGTTCTGGAATATGTATTCTTTGAAATTGCCAGCTTGTCATGAACCACACAATGGAAACTCTTTTCAAGGTCAATTAGGCACAGGTAAACATCTTGCTGGTTGTTTCTGCTTTCAGCCAAGATCCATCTTATGTCAGCAAAGATATCCCTCATTCCACATCCTCTTCCTAATCCAACTTGAACCTCTAGCATTTTCTTGAAGATGTACTGTTACAGCTGTTTTTGCTTTCTCTTTAGAAAAAATTTACTTGTTTGTGATATTAATAATATTTCCTAATGGTTTCCACATTCTGTAGGAGTCACTTCTCTTTGGAAGGAGCACAAATATGGATTTCTTCCAATCAGTTGCAAATATGTTGGCATAGATGAGTGAGTACCTCCAGTGCGGCATCAGTTTGTTGAAAGATTTTAACTTCTATTCCATCAATTCTCAAAGCCCTGTTCTTTGCCAATGCCTTCAGTATGCATTGATCTTCTTCCTTCAGTACTACTTGCTCCTATTCATATGCTACCTCTTGGTTGAACTGTGACCAATTCTTTTTGGTACAGTGACTTTGTATATTCCATCTGTCATCTTTCGATGCTTTCTGCATCATTCAATATTTTGCCCATAGATGCCATCAATACTGCAAGACAGGCTTGACGTTTTTCTTCAGTTCTTTCAACTTGAGAAATGCTGACTGTGTTCTTCCTTTTTTGGTTTTCTAACTCCAGGTCTTTGCTCATTTCATTATAATACTTGACTTTGTCTTCTTGAGCTACACTTTGAAATGTTCTTTTCAGCTCTTTTATCTAATTATTTCTTCCTTTTGCTTTTGCATCTCTATGCTGTAGAGTAAGTTTCAGAGTCTCTTCTGGCATCTATTTTGGTCTTTTCCTTCTTTCTGTCTTATTAGTAACCTTTTGCTTTCTTCCTGTATGATGTTCTTGTTGTCCTCCCAAAACTCTTCTGGTCTTTGGTCATTAGTTTTTAATGCATGAAATCTGTTCTTGAGATGATCTCTAAGTTCAGGTGGAATATGTACAAGTTTGTATTTTGGTTCCCATAGAGTTGTCTTTATTTTCTTCTGTTGCAACTTGAATTTGTATGTGATCAATTGATGTACTCCACAGTTTGTCCCTAGTCTTGTTTTGATGGATAATATGGAGCTTTTCTACTATGTTTTCCCACAGATGAAGTCAAATTAATTTCTTTGTATTCCATATGATGAGGTTCATATGTACAGTCATTCTTTATGTGGTCTAAAAAAAATACTGAAATGGTGGTCTTTTACATTCATTAGTATTAGATGCATCAAGTCATCTTTATTTTTTTGGTAAGCAAGGTTTTATCATATCATAATTTATTAATGAATCATCCTCTAGTTCTGTTGCCTCCTCTTCTTCATGTAGTCCAGCTTATCAAATTATTTGTTCAGTATACATATAGAATAAGTATGGTGAAAGACACAGTCCTGCCACACAGCTTTACTGATTTTAAACCACACAGTTTCTCCTTTTTCAGTTTCAGTTACTGCCTCTTGATTTATTTACACATTTCCCATGAGCCCAGTGTTTGCAATGTTATCCATAATTTGTTATGATTCATACAATTGACTATCTTCATGCAGTGAATAAGACACAAGTATACATCTTTCTGGCAGTCTCAACTTTCAGTCAAAAACCATCTGACATCAGCCTTTGTTGCACATCCTTTTCTGAATTTGATATGAAATTATGGAAACTTCCTGTAATATATGCTGCATTATATTATCTTCAGTAAATCTTTCCTATCATGTGATATTAATGATGCTGTTTCAGAATTTCCTCACCCCAACTGATCACTCTCATTTGGAATGGGCATCAACATGGGTCTCTTCCAGTTGGTTGACCAGATCTCGTCCAGACCTTTGCACTGATGAATCAATGCTCCCAGCACTGCAGTCATTGTTGAAGCATCTTGATTGGCATTCTGTCAATTCCTGGAGCCTTGTTTTTCACCAATGCTTTCAGTACAGCTTGAACTTTTAACCTTTGGGTATCTCCCTCTTTCTGCTTTCAATCTGCTTGATGAGGAGAAAAGTGATTTATCCTATAAAGTTTACTGCATAATGGATTTAACTGACTGTATCTCCCAGATATTATTTAACTTTCTTCTCTGGATTTCCTGTCAATAGTAGGTAGTTCAAGAGGCTTGATCAAATTCTTCTTTTTTTTTGGGGGGGGGGGGTCAAAATACATCATATTTTTCCATTTTTCTTTGGGGAGATACATGATCTTACTTCTCTTTTTCTGTAAAAAAGTCATTCAAAATCAAAGCCTAGATAGATCCAATATAGCATTAAGATTTCAAAACAGTTATATTCTAACTAATCATTTCTTTATTTAATATCTGGAATATTTCTTTATTATATGCATAATGTGGATTTTCTCCTTAACTCTGTGTAAACAGAACAGAATAGCTGCTTTACTCTTTACTTTCACTTCTTTTCTCTTTTAAAAATAGTCACTCAGAAGTTACTGGCAAGTTCTTGCTTTCATCTATATTGTACGTATTGTTTACATATCATTATGAACTGTTAGTTTGAAACATTTGCACCATTCTATTGTGGTTATTATTTTTATTGATGATGTACAAAGTGTCCAAGTTTTGGTCAGTGGGATGGTCATGTTCACAATAGTCTTTGAGAGCTTCCTCACTAGGATTATTTTGTACATCTTCTAAACCAGATTTGGGATTATCCACTTCTCCAAAAGCTCTAATTTATTTTATTTAAAAAGATTATAAATCTATAATGTGGTTGCTATAAGTGTTCATTTCTAATGAGTTGGTCATTATTAGGGGTTTTTGAGTGAACACAGCTTGGAATTTGTTTTTAAGATAATCATGAATTCATACTAATACCTTTAGTTCAATTAATAAGTACAAGGTTTTACTGAACCTCAACAGTCTCCTTTACCATTCTGTTTCCTGATCCATATGTCCAACATTCTTAAAATAGCAATACTTACACAATCACTAGGATTAAATGCTGAAAACAGATTAACATTCTTTTGTAATTCTTTAGAATTAGAATATTCCTTAGAATATCTCTCACTAGAAATGTGTGATCATTATGTTTCTGTGTTTGCTTGGCTAGGTTGTTGTATCTAATTGTTTGATCAAACAGTAGTCTATATGTTGCATGTGGTTAGTAATTAAATCAGTTGAATTTAAGTAAAGCAGGTTGCTATATATAGTGTGAGTGGGCTTTAGCTAATGGACCACAAGCCTTAAAAGCAAAAAATATTTCCCAAGTGAGATAGATTTTGCCTCTGGATTAGAAATAAATATCCTGCTGAATCTCTTGCCCAACACCCTGGCCTAATGCTTGTGGGTCATAGGACAGCCAGAATTTTCACCCTTCCATTTTGTCACCTGAAGCACAGATTTCAGATTTGCCATTTATCAAAATCACATGAACCAATTCCTTTAATAAATCTCTGTGTGTGTGTGTGTGTTTGTGTGTGTGCAACTGTGTCTGTGAGTGAGTTGAGTGTGTTATTGGTTCTATTCCTCTGGAGAACTGGAGAATTTTGACTAAAGGAATGGGTAGCCACATTACTATGCTTTAAAATTGCTAATAATTGTTCATCCCTCTGTCATTAATTTCACCAATTTTATAAACATCTTGGCTTATTTCACTTTGTTCTTATTTTATGGATTTTTGTTTGTTTTTAAGTGTTTTATTGTGAATTATATGATAGTTTACATGGGAGAACAT